>NC_050202.1:300000-600000 GCF_013141755.1 Anopheles stephensi | reverse complement strand
ATTTTTTTCCTCCGGGGCCCGGTCATCGTCATCGTTCCCAGAAATCGATACCATTCTGCGTAATGAATCTTCCTGCCCTTCATTGGCTACATTAATCATTTGTTGATCGCCTCCGGCCCGCCGAAGCCCGGAGCGACCTGTCAACTGGCATGAAGGCACTTGCTGCGACGCCTTTGCTTCGCCATTCCTTCCGATGTGTTTTGGCGTGCGATGAAAAATTGCGATGGTCAAGAAACGCCGCTGGGTCACGCTCGCGACGAGTTGACTTTCAATAACCGATGGTTCAATGGACGCGTGAGAAGGTTAATTTTCTGTTCAGCTTGTTTGTTACAGTTTCTGCATTGAGTTATGTCAATTAAATAATCCTCTGGCATTGTGCTGAAGAGATGTCTCCTTGTAGGAAAGATTAACGATAAGACAGAAACACAGAAACAATGATTAATGTATTTAAATTGCATGACTTTACATCAGTAATCGGCCGGTGCCTTCTCGTCATGTAATTAAACTTACAAACACGGCACGTTTGATCAAACAATTATTTAATTATGATTACCGCCACGGAATCAAGCTATCATTCCGCATCGCATTATACAATGCAAACGACATTTTGGGACAGCTTTCCCAGAGCTCGGAGGGATTTATTAAAACGGGACAAAACTGTGGACACACTGGATTAGAGATTTTAATTATACGAAGCTCGACAAATTCCTGAAAGCTTTCCCGAACGCGGCTCGTCTCAAGGCTGGAGCCGGAAGAAATTCTCGGAAACCATAGTCACCGTAGTCGCAGTACATGTTCGTTTGTACAATAACAGCAACTCGGGACACGGGCGTTAGGGATTCGTATGGCAACATTTGATCTTTTTCTTCTCGTTGCTACCATGCATCCTCGTTCTAATGCCTCGGTAGGCTCGGTAAGCTCGTATATTATTCACCAACACCTGGCAATGTGGAGCCCGGTTTCCGGAGAGCAAACACGATATTCATTTTCCCCGATATTTATCCAACGGTCCCATGTCTCGGAGCTCGGACCCAAAGGAAGCCTGCCCGCGAGGCTTAGGAAAACCGGCAGTGTTTCTAAAGTGGAAAATAAATTATCATCTGCCGAGCTTCCGCTTCCTGCTTGCCGCTCCAACCGGGCGAAAGGCGCGTGCCTAGTCAGCGAGAGAATTTCCGTAACTTATCCAAAACAAAACCAAAAAAACATTCCTCCTACGAAGGTGCTCTTTTCAATCAACGGGACGAAAATTGCTTTCCCTAGCGATTTTCTCAAATTCTCCATTATCCACCCGGCTCCGGAAAAGCTACGGGTCGGTGCGTGTCCACCCTCAGCCACAGTCGCACACACTACCTTGCTACAATTCATTTTCCAATCATCGATGGCGAAAAAATTGGAAAAGCTCTCCGTCCGCACATCCGTCTTCCAATCAGCTGTACTGCGAATCGCTCACTGGGAGTTATTTTTTTATTTTTCTTGTTGAAAACGAGCTTTTCTCGCGTGTTACGCTTACCTAGAGACGAGATCTTCTTAAAATGGCTTCTTACATTGCGTTTCCGTCACGTTTCCCTTTTTATTGCATAACAATCTGTAGCAAAATAACCACACCGAAATAACCCCCCGAAGTGTGCTTTTGAGCGAAGAAGGAAAGGTCCGAGGAGAGAAACAAAGCAAAGAAAAAATCTACGATGGCGTTATTTTTTCCACCAATACATTCCAGGATTTTTTTTCTTTGTTGCTGTTGTTAGAGTTTGCTTTCTCCATGATCCCTTCAATGATATTGAGCCTAGCGTTTGGCGGATACTTCGTCATGGGTAAATAAATACCCATCCATCGATGCTCATTCAAACCTGCACGAGTTCCTTAGCGACTAAGTATGCCTTTTTGCTTCACCTCGCGATTGAAACTCCTTCGGGAGTCGTGAGTACAGCAAGGGAATGAGCAGAAGAAAAAAAAACAACAAGAATGGGGAACGTGCTTGTCGAGGGAAAATACCTGCCATGGCTTGTCACGGAACTGGGAAATTTATTTATTCGTCTATGGGCTACTCGTCTACGGTAGGATCCTCTAGAGGCTGGTCCCCCTTTTTGCTTGAAACGGTCATCATTCATCAGAAAACAGGTGAAGCATGCCAAATGCCCACCTTCCACATCATCAGTCGTATTAGGAGCCGTTTAATGTGATTTTTTATGGGTCCCTCGGTTCGGGCTGGTCCTGTTGTTTTTTTCTTCTTTACCGCTTTTGCTCTTTGACTTTCGCCGTAGGATACGATCAACGCAAAGCGACGCCACCTCCCCGAAAGTCGTTTGTCGGATGATGTGGAAATGAGTAATGGGCTCTTCACCGGTGTAGAACTACCAGCCCTTATCGAAAGTGTTTTTTGTTAATTTTTCGCTAGAAGCACACAGTTCAAGTTGATTTTGTTTTCGTGAGGCGCAAGAGAAATGTATTCAAATTAAAGCATCCGGAAAATGCTCCCAAAGGTGCTGTTTATTTGGATTCCGGAAGATAGACTCCCCATCGCGATGGAAAAAGGCACGGCTTGATGATCATAAATTGTGCTCTACTGGGTAAGGCAGAGAAAAGCAATAGGCAAAATAAATCAATCACAGCAAAATGCGAAACCGATGCGCGTCCGTACCGTTGGTAGACATAAAAATACCAAGGACTCTCTGCTGGCCGTCATTTCATTCCACCGTCGAACGACCGTTGACTGCTTGTAGCGAGATAATTTCTCCACCAGCTTCGGTCTCGGTGAAGCATGCAAAAGGTTTCCCATTTTCCTGTCGCATCAGCTCCAGCGAAGGGCCGCGTTTGGTCCAGCGGCACGAAATGAGTAAGAAATTAATTAATTAATTACATTTTGTATCTTCTGCCTCATCGACTTGATCGAAGACGATTGTCACAAACATGCCCGAGTTTGTGTAGTGAGTGCTCCCGATAGCACCTGGTCCATGTCTTGGGGGAAATTTGTTTTTGTCCGCAAACATCGTTTTTGTGGCATTGTTAGCATCAAGGGAAACTGGACTACCAGCTAAATGATCTATTTAGTGCTGCCATGAAGCGTGGAACGAAAGAGCGATGTACAGAATGCTTTAAACGGGTGAAGCCCAGAGCATCACCATTTTCCTGCATTGAAACAAAAGCTTTAAGAACTGCGTTTATTGTATTTGGTCTAATTTAACGGCAAACTAGACTTGCCAGGCTCTGGTTGGTCTGTAATGTCATAAGAAAGGCGCCCAAAGACCCAAGAATGGTCTTGGTCAACATTGTCTGCATGTTGCCACATCTCCATTATTAGAACTAACAAGTAAAGTGATAAAACATCAATTTGCTTATCGATTCGATCGATTGCCTGTTTGACTCTTCATCTACCGAAGCCATCAATCGGAAGCCATTCGGTTTGAAGAAGTTAATAAACATATCTCTCCAAATCCCTGGAATTTGCTGGGATTCTTTCGACCTCTGACCCCCCATCCTTTAGTGAAGCCAACCTCAAACATGTTACCTGTTTTCTATTCTAGACTGGTCAAAAAACGGCCCCTAACCGTCACGGGATGCTTGACCGGCCGATAGCAGAAGCCATTCCTAGTCGTAAAAAACCCCAACTTCTAATTCCCGTACATCGACGACTTACGAGCACGAGCAGAAGGTCGATCAAACTGAACCATCGCCGTCCGGTGGCCGGAAATTGATGGCATGCTCTTTTTTTATTCCCTTTAAGATTTCCTTATTCTCTTTTCCATTACCTTTTTTTTCGATCCGATCGATTGAAGCCGTAAGTCTTTGCATGGTTGAAGAGCCTGTGCGACACCGCACGATACCGTTCCGTACGATCGGTTTGAGTCAATAAATTTCAATTCCGGTCGCTAGCCAGCTGCCAAATATAAATTCTTTCGTACTGGTAAAGTTATCGCCTCCGGTACGGGACAGCGCTGTTTTACACTTGCCTATGCGCTGCTGACACTGGCCATGGCTGCCGTGGTTAGTGTTCGTAAAGATGACGCAAGAATTGGTTTAGAAAATGGACAACCATACCCACAGCGGTCATCGGAGGTTTTGATGTTTTTGTTCTGTTTTAAAGCACTTTTTACGATGGGTTTTTGAGCGTCCGTTGGTGCGATCCCCGGGAATGGCATAGCAATTGAAAGGTTAACATTAATTTGAAGGGTTTCCTCAAGCATCGAAAACAATAAACCACAGGAGCTCTAGCGGAGCATCCCAAATTGCGCGCTATTTTACGGCGTCCCAAGTCCTGTGGTCAGCTCGCAGCGGGAATTATCGCACCCAGTAAGCAGAAAGGGTATCGTGCGTGGTGTGTTTTTTTTTCAGGTTATTCCAGAAATTTTCAAGAAAGGTTCTTAAGATCAATGGAAAATGGTTTGCCGTCCAAATGGTGATCCAAGAACGGTAATATGATGTCGTATCAAATATTTACTCTTTGATGTAAAATTACATTCAATTGGCGAAAGGCTCACCGTTCCATCTACGCTATCGTCCCCTTTTCGCGTGTGTTAGCTTTAATGAGCATTCCTCCTGATGCGAAAGCAACATTTAATTAATAATTGATCACTTTTATTCATCACTGCGCCTTAATGTGCGCCTTCTACCAACGGCCGACATGAAAGGTTTGCCTTAATTGCGTGGCATGGGCGAGGCGTTGGGCTTTCATAATGTTTTCCAAATAAATGTTATGGCGTAGGTTGCGGTACACTCGCTATTCTTGAATATGATGCCGTTAAATTGTATAACCCTCCCTAATCCTTCATTAGGGATTGGCGGCAATGAGGCAAGTAGAGAAAAGACAAGGAAGGCCAAAGAACATATCCCTAAAAAACAGCTCATCTTTCCCAGTGCCGACAGCAACTACCAGAGCAGGGTATCAAGTACCCTCATTGTGCATTTGGGCATGTTTCTGTTACACTATCCAAATCCGGTGGCGTAAAGGATAAGTGTAGTTTGTACTTTTCCGAGCGTTCGTCGGCAGAATTGATAACGACGGCGCGAACGACCAAGAGTTTTCCGCTCGCCCAAGGAAGCAAGGACAATCGAGGCATAATGCTTCTGCACCATTATCGCATTATCCGCCGGTGTCACGTACGGATGCGGCATCGTAGAGATCTTCAAATATTAAACATTTACACAAAAGTGGAGTCGGTTGCATGGGTGAGCATAATCTTATTTCGATCTGGCTCCAGGTCCGAGCTGTTCCTAGAACGTGGCCACTTTCCGTTTTAACCGAACGTTCTGTCAGCACTGTGCGTTGCGGTTGGTAGTTGATGGTTTCGTGGCTTCGATTGTGAGGGAGTAAAGCTCGTGTAATAAAAAGTACATTTCACTTCCATCACCACCAGTGCATCAATCTGTGCGAAAGGAAGGTGGACTGGTCAAGCTTTAAGCGAGGGATAGAGTCACCCTTTCTACGACGAGCATTAAAGGCGAATAGCGTGACCGAATCCACCCAGCTCGACGGATTATGTGCTCAGTCATTCTGTTCACGGTGATGCTGAGACACACTCTTTCATGGATCATTACAGATTAACCGTCGGACGACTTGCCAGCTTCGTTGTGCAGCGCTACTTTTCCCTCGGGTCGTGCATGATTTCCAGTGAAAAAATGTTCACTCCAACATGCAACGTGCTGATGCTCATTAAAATCTCAACGTGCGTGTTAGGACGATCTGTAAGCTGCTGTACCTGCTCTTATCATCACAAGCAGGACCGTGATGATGTTCAACCGAACTTTCCCCTAAAATAACCACTCTTGGCTAACGATGTTAGAACTAAGTAGAAGGCCCACCGACGGTACTGTTTGCCATTTGCAAATCATTTTAAATCCACTGCTTAAGGTTACTTACACGGAAGGATAATGTACAGTTAAGGGTAGGCGTCATAATGTCCTGATTTTCCGCTTTCCATTATCATTAGCGTGTGTTTCAAGCCTAACTCCCACGCTCGGGCGAGACGCAGGTCAAGCATGTAGAAAGTATCAATCTGAAACTTTTGCTCTAAATTCTTTGGAAATTTTCGTCGTCACCAAAGGTGCAAAATCTTAGACACGTGGTGGTAGTGGTGTGAATCGCTTAAATGAATTGAGCATTTCCTTTACGACGCATGTCGCACACGAACCCCGAGCCGAGCGGCTGGATGTTGTCAGCCTGTCAGACCTTTCAACGATCGATTGTTCATCTTCCTTTTTGCATGTCTGTCGCTTCGGGGCCTGGCTTCTCGTCGAAAAACAACCTTCGCGTAAACTCGAGCGTTAACGCTACTTGCACGCGCTAAGCACCCTGCTTAAAAATGGCTCAAGAAGTTAGTGTCAAATCGGTTGCCTGGCACGAGGCACACACACAACTCGGCGAGGTGTGATGATAAACGATGCTCATAATTTACGACCCCGGCCACTGTTTGGTGGTGAGCCGATGCGACCAAACTTCACGTGTCCTCTTGCTCGTTCTCTCAGACGCACGGCAACGACAACAAACGGCACACGTTCGCAGTTTGCCACGAAAGCACAACCACTCGTAGTTTGCTTCTGTTTTCCATTCCGGTTTCTGGACCCGGTCGGAGAAAACCTATCACGGTGTGTGCCGGTGAGAAGTGAACCATTTATCACCGACCGCCATCACTTTGGCGGGAAAATAGCGGAACCGTGTGCTTTGGATGAAAGTTTTTCCCCGACTCGCTGAGTGGGACTGTTTTTTTTCGTAACAGTTGGGCCTTTCTACGAAGCCGTATGCATTACGATGATACGACTTTAACGATTGTAGTGGAAAAAGTTTTTATTCCATCTTCTAACTAAGTGTGAACCTTCGGAAAAAGAACTAAAGATAGTGCAGCTTGCAGCGGCTGTAAATGGTTCCCGAAGGTAGTTCACCGAACGGTGCGGAACCGAAAATAGAGCACAATAATCGTTTAGTGCAGGTGGTCTAAAAGGTTTCCTGAATATTTTACAGGACATAAGCTAGCTTATGGGAAAGTTTTAGCTCTCTCCATTTATTTTCCTTACGCTTCGTTCATTTGTGGATGGTTACCAATTATTGGTTTTATTAAAAATGCACCAACAGCACAGTGGATGAATTTTTCCTAAAAACTGGACTGCCTCCAATTGTTTTTATATCAAGAATTCTTTGAATCAATAGAGAGTTTAAGAAGGGGAAAACATTTACACAACACCCACTGGCTCTGGTGTTTCAAATCTCGTCAAAGTCTCGATTGTCCTATCTAAACAACTGTAGTACAAACTGTTTTGAAAGGCGTGTCCTCTTTGCGCAGCTTCCGGGGTGTCTTCCTATTGTTCGTAATGAAATTATCCTTATTCACTGTTGACATTTTCACTCAATTTAAAGCCCTTTCTTTACAGCTGTCGATGTTGAAAGGTTGTGATTCAACCTACTAAGAAAACCTTTGTTGCTCGTCTTTTCTTTCCCACCGGTGGAGGAAAGAATGAAAAACTCTTTTATTTTGTCTAGCATAAACAGCCACGTTGTCTTCAAGCAGCGTTAAGTAGAAAAAAGGCAGACAGAAAGGAAGTCGTTTTCCATCTATCTTCCGTCAAGCCTTTGATGGGTTTGTCAATCTTACCCGTGCTTCTTTTCGTTCAGCCGCCCGGGATGCATGCCAGTCGATCGGAAAACTACACAAGCGTGTACATCAACAATCAGTTTCGTCCTGTGAGCGACCTGCCTTACCTGACCTTGCCAGGGACAACAGCAACAACGAAAAGGTCCCAAGGAGCAGGAACCAGCGTAATTTCTTCGAATGGGACTGCTTTTGATCACGGCATTCCTGCGCAAATACCGAGCAGCATCCATCTGCTGGCTTTATCTTTCCTTTCTCGGAACCGGGGCATCCATGTATTGTTGGAAGCGTGATTTTTCCACTACTTTACACGGCACCCAGAATAGCTGAGCGATCGGCAAGCACACGCACACACCAAACGGGACAGCATGGAAGAAGAGGTAACGTTTCACCGAAAGGAGGAAAATGGAACGCTATTCCCTGGAGACTCAAATAAACGCACGCACGATACGATGTCCCCGGCGAACCGTCAGTGGATATCGAGGAATGGAGGCAAAAATCGGTTTCCTGTGCTAAGTGCTATTAGTGATTGAAGATGTTTGTGTTGCATCACAATCTGATCGCTGATGTTGAGTAAACTGTTTATGGTTTGAAAATGATTTCCTTTCTGGTTGTTTGCAAGTATTTGATCGAGAATGCGTAGCTTCAAGTCCTAACCTAATAATCTATCACACAGTCAAGTTGTAGCATTCCCTAAAAAGGACATTCAATTCCTTCCAACTCTGTTAATTTTTGCTATCGATTCCGTTGCAGGCAATCAATAAAGAAGAGTTGATAACAGACAAAAAACACTCTCCTTTCTATGGTACCAGCCAACAATGCGAAACGGGAAACCATCCACCACATGTTTCGGGTTTCGAATTCGATTTCCTCCATCACCATTTCGGGGCCGCTTTTGTCCATCGTCTGTTTTCATTCGGTACGATGAACAAAAACTGCTCATCTTCCGCTGAACGGCACCAAGGCAGCCAGCAGAAGAGAAAACCAACACCAGAAACCCCAATAGTGACTTCGATCCATTAGAAAAATTGATGAGCTTTTCATTGTTTCCTCGGAGCCAGATCATTGGCGGTGTTTTAGGACGGAATAGGAAATGAAATCCCCAGTAACGGAGACACAGAAACCCCTGCTACGGTAAGGTAAGCTATCATTTTGGGATATTTTTAGTCACTGTATTGTTTTTCCGTAGTTTGTCGGAACATCTGCGGAATAAAAGTTCTGCTTCAGGTGTGGTTGAGGCCTCACTTCTTCTACGGGATATTCTGTTTCCAAATGCTGGAATTTAAGTGACGACAGGAAGCAATCCCTATCTCATGCAACGTTTTTTGGAATGTGGTATCGACACAAAAGAGTGTAAGAAAACCATGGAGATGTCCTATTAACAGTGTTCGTAGAAATGTCATTGGATGATGGGAACCTAAATGTGGGACATGGTTTCTGTCCTATTGTTGTCACTGGTCTGCACATTATTGATCCTTCAGGATGGGAATTAGGGAATGCTCTGCTACTGCTCTGCACAGCTGTTGTTGGAGCTGTTAGAGCTTGTTAGAGCTGTTGTAAGGCTCTAATTCCACTTTAAAATAAAAAAATCTGCAAACCATCAGTATCATTGAAAAGGTTTACAATTTTTAATTCAATAAATGAAAGCAACATAAATTGTTACGCATCGCCGTAATCGCCGACAAACAATCGTCGAGTAATTGAATGAAAATCAACATTCCTTCCCACACCCACGTGAATCCGTCCGAGTGTGATAATATAAATTGTTAATTAGATTGGATTGCCAGCCTGAGTGATCGAGTGTAGAAGCCCAGCACAGGGACTGAAAAATATAAAAACAAAAGCGGAACAACTTAATCGCATTATCCTGACCTCAATAATCATTTTGGATGCCACTCGTGAGTGTTTAATGGTTTTGACGTCTCAGACACGGTGCACTTAACATTATTCCAAAATGTGTATCTGGCACCGGCCGCATGCAGTATGAGTCGTGTGGCAAGGATCTTTGATATACGATATCATCCGTTGCGCCATTTTGAAATTCACTGTACCACCGTTCCCACCGGAGCATAATGAAGCAATCATGCGGGCTCGAATCGAACGGCAAATAAATCACTGTCAATTTTCGTCAACAGCATCGACATACGAACAAGGATGCGAGACAAAATGCCAACCGGCGTTGCGACTCACGCGACCAGTACGCATACGAAGACGACATCGACGAACGAAGAATGACAGCTGACAGACAGCGAAGCGTTTGTGCGTTCAAAGGCATCTTTTGCGAGTTCTGCCGCTAGATTTGATAGATCAATCAACGCATAAATCCAATCCCCTGGACAACGACAGCAATGGGGAAAAGACAAGGACACCCGCCGCGTGCAGGCAGCGACAGCAAATTGTTTACAATTCGCGTGCCTTCCACTCGGATTCACATTGCCATGTTCAGCATATTTTTGAAGCCTTGAGAAACCCGAGAAATGCGCCGACAAGATAACCGCCGGATTCGAAGTGCCATTTCGGGCGTGAAGAAAGAAAGTGGAAGTCACAGCCAAAGTCGTTACCATGCCTCGGAGCAGTCGTTAGATCTTCTGCTAAAGCTTGTTGTTATTGCTCTGGCCTGGGGTGCAAATAAACAAACAAACCATTTATCCCACACCGCTATGTGTGCCGTTGTGCTCGACTGTTTCCTTTCGACACTCACATAAAAGACAACAAAGTTTTTTTTGCTTACTTCTGTTTTGCTGACATCTTTGCTTCGATTGATGCGTCTCGTTAAAAGCTCTTTCTAACATTTTATCTTGTGGATATTTAACATACTCAGCAACGTTCTTGTGGCATTGGTTTGTTCTCTTATTAACGACTACAAAGCTCCGCGTGTTCGGTCTCTCTCTCTCTCTCTCTCTCTCTCTCTCTCTGGGGCGAGAGATGAATTGGGCGCAATTTTCCAGGGAATTGTAATCCCATGAATCTTAAGCACCGATAGGCAGAGAGTAGAGAGACCGAGGAAAGGAAAGCTGTGGAAGCTTCATTATTTCCACATTATTCAACCAAATTGTTGAATACATAGCCGCGTGCGTCGGCATGATTTAGCGTTACAGGTGGTTGGTGGAATATTTACTCACCAGCAGCAGCCCTGTCGCTGTCCAGAACAGTGGTTAAATAGCCCTTTGTGTTGCCGAAATGGATTTAAGGGTAGATTATTCCCAGTTTTCCGCGTGCGTCCCATTCATCATGCTGAGTTGCTGCGCCACAATCATCGCTTTTTCTGAAGCAAAATCTCCCGAAAGGCTCCCTCGTGAAGGATTCGAATATCATGCATGTCACATTACATTGTGGTTTTTACATGAGGTACGGTCTCCTTATTTGCTTTGAACAGCGATGGCAGCAACAATGCCAGCGCCATATTTGTCGATGTTCGTGTTGGTGGGCTAGAGCATAAAAATATGTTGGGCCTTTCAAAGGATGGCCGTCTTTTACGTCCTGTGTATGGGCTTTATGGCTTCACCAAGAAGAATAAATAAAAAAATGATTTATTCCCTTCCTCTTTTACCTGTCAAAGCTTACTTATGGCTGTGGTTTTATAGCCATATATGTGTGTGCCTCAGATACAGATCCGGAACCATCTGTTGAGAAGTACACGTTGCGCTGTGTTAGAGGATAAGTTTCTTGCCTAATAACATTATTTTCCGGGTCATCATCGACTAGGACACGCAGTTTGACAGTAGAAAGAGTTTTTTTTTTTGTGTGTGCCCTTGTCTCACGCCCAAAACCGAACCATCTCGAGGAATGCTAGTCAACAACACAATACGAAGCCATCAATTGAATGTTCGCAAGAATAGGATGAAGGCACAACCACCATCATTGGATTTGCGACAGTGGATGGGGCCACCGGGAAGGAGTGGAAACCGATGATGAAGCCGATTCTCTGAAACCTGATCCAAATACACGGGCACAAGGTTTGCTCCATCTACACTTTGATGATCAATTTGACAACAAAAATCGCATTTTGATGTGAGAATCCGCATTGTGCTCATCCCGGGGATATGTGTACCCGTGCCAGGCACCTGGTAGATGGAGACTCCAAAAGGGAATTACATTTCGGGATGGCGGGCGTGAGCACAGCTGCTACCGAGGCTGGAGTTGATTAGGGAATTGAGTTGGAGTAATTTCGATTCTCCCATCCTGGGCCGGTGGAGCCTGGCTACGTGTTTACAACACGCCGATACGTTATTGAGGATGTTTGCCGAGAACGGTAGCACAACATCTTGCATATGGCCCTGTGTTTGTCGGGCTGTGGGATTATTTTTCAATTCCACCTCATAAATTATTCACTCAAAATCCTGCCGCCCAGCAGATTCGTCCTATTTTTCGCACGAGGTAATCTGGCCACATCCGCAGCAGGAAGCCAACCATTTTAAAAACAAACAATCCAACGCAATTTTCGAGAACAATCGTTTATCAGCTTTTTTTCTTCTCTCGCTCATTCCTTCATAAAGATGCTTTAAAGCCTTTGAGCAAAAAAAAATTATGTTAATGCTGCACGTAAGACGTTTCGTAGGATGTCATCAAGGCATTTTTTGTACGGGGAGGGGGGGGGGGGGTAGGTTTTTTTTACCTTTACCGTTCGCTGGCTTAACCAGTTTCTTTTATTCTATCAAAACACCCATTTCCGGCTCTAATCGAGCACCACAATCTTGCGCTGTGGATGGTGGCGGATTCGGAACGGTTTGTACGCGGAACGACAAAAAATCAATTTAACTTTTACCGCCCTGCGCTTCGGTTGGCATTAGAATATGGCTCGAATTTGAAACGCACCAGAGCGGAAGCGTCGTTTAGCTCGCTTTAACTCCACCAAAAAAGACAATACCTGTTGTTTTCTGTATTCCACCTTTCTGCACCAACAGTTTCCCTGCATAACCCGGCGTGGATTGAACGAGACGAGGCAAAACAACGGACCGGTTTGCGCACCTACAGCTGCAGGAAAGGTCTGGCTAGAAAGACGCAATCCAACACCTTCATTTAGTCTCACAAAGCATTACGTCCGTGCAGCTCAGGGCTGTTGAATTGTTTTCCAGCTCGTTGACTAAATTACTTCCTAAACAAACTGACGGATTAAACGGAAACTTTTCCCGAACGATAGCGGTGCCGCCAACGTTCACCACAGACCCGTTTCTTACCGCATGACAACGAAAGTGGAACCGAACGAGCGAGTGATAGCACAGCATGGAAGATTCATATTGGTTGCCGAATTTCGCATAGCTCGGTGTACGTACGTCACAATAGCTTCAAGCGCAACAATCGAACGCCCGGTCTGAAGGATGTCCGAACCCGAAGCCCCTTGGGTTGGTAAACATCTTCTGTCCAGCTGAATCATTATTGATTTCGGCCGTTTGGCCATCGGCATGTGCCGCACCAGGAAGGGGTCGCCGTTGGAAACAAAAGTTTACCCAAAATCATCACACTACGGCATCGAAGCCTAAATCGAACCTCGATTGCTCTCCAATAACGCCATTGTTATCTGTCTAATGGGTGTGCGTTGCTGAAAATAGCTTTTCTGGAATAATCTTTCAACTGGCGTGGTAGGAAAGGGCTGACAGCAGAATGCTTAAATAGTTTCACAAACAACCGCTTCCACCAGAGCACATTTCCAAACAGCGTCACAATTGCTGTTTACCAATTCTGATTACGGCGCGCTGCCGTGGCGAAGTTGGATTTAATGGAGGCGCCCAGTAGCTCATCTCGTTGGCCGTGTCTCGATGGGATAGGAAGAAGGCTTCAGACTGTCAGTTGGCAGTTACAATACAGCAAAATATACTTATTAGAACTGATAACTGCCAAAAACATTGGACAGCGAAAAATGACGGTCGTCTAATGAGAAACGTGGCGTAATGTGTTTACTGAAACGTTCATCGTCAATAACAATGATTGGGCAAATGGTTCTCGGAAAGTTGGTATCCGTGAACGGCATCATACTGTTCTAAATTTATGTGCAAAAGAATCAGAATTATCAAACTTTTTTTCATAATTTGGATAGCTTACAATAAAATGTTTACGATTGTTGATCGAAACACACGCTTTCAGGATTTTCCCTCTGCTTTAATGCAATGTTATTGCGGTTTTCGTTCCTAAGGTTTCGGTTCTCCTTGGACTAAGTGAAAAAGAGCATCGCCGGACGTGCTAATCAACACAAAAAACGAGATCGAAACCCCACAATTTGCGCGAATCTCATGCAAGCTGTTATTGATCAATTCTTCGAACTCAGTGCTTTCAAATGTGCGGATTTCGACCATTTTCGTTCGGTTTCCTACAGTTTTCGCGAAGCTTGGGTTTCACCTGGGGTTGAAATGAATATTTGAATAATACAATTTGAGTCATTGATACCGTGGCGTCTTCGCAGCCATCGTCGATTCGCACCGTTAGGCCGCATGAGCTTATCGCAAGCACTCAGTGCTCAGCACCCCAAAACCACAACACGCCACCTGTCAACGCGGGATACATTTCGGGTGACTGCCAGAAGCGACTCGCACGACGTGCCAGATCCTTCCAGCCCAGGGTTTTCGAGCTCAGTCTGGCTTCTTAGACTGAGCCTCGGATGCTGATCTTTAGCTATCGCATTATATCTCTCTCGCCAGTCACGCCATTCCTGTCGGATCGCGACAATATTTATCACTGACGCGACAAGCGAACGCGCTGCGGGAAAGTAAAAAACAAAACGGTTAAAAAAACATTTCGAGTGAAGTTTAATTCCGGCGAAACGGAACAAAACGTACGGATCCGTCTGGCATCCAAAAAGGAAACCTAATGTGTACGGTGAAAAGTCACGACTTCAGCTATAGTGTTCGGGCGACTCGAGTCCCCTGAAGGTACAAAATTTCAACAAAATAATATTCCAGGCCACGCATCACCCCGGACGTGTCGGGGTGGCGTGGAGCGCGAGAGCTATTTTTTATCATCATTTTACATTTCATCATCAGCTCAACAAACCAACCGACGGCCACTTTCCAAAACCTGCTTTCTTCCGTACAGTTTCTCGGCCCAAAACAGATAGCATCTTTCGAGGGGTTGTCTTTTCTTACGAAGCCGCAAGGCACCCATCTGTAGCATTCTTCGGGGAAGGAAAAAAAGCAATGCGAAGATAGACAAAACATACAACCCAGCCCACAGATGATTGGTCGCTGGGAAAATATTTTTCCTTCATTTAGGTGAAGCTTTTACACGTAAATAGCAAAAAATAAATCATCACAAAAGTCGACCAGAGCTGACATACTAATTCATCTCCACTGAAAGTTCTACCGCCGAGTCGTGGGAATCGAATGAATGGAAGAATAACAGGACGCATGAATGAAGCAGTTTCGTTCGTTTTATTTTGCTTTAATTCAAGTCGGCGAAGCATTGCAAAACAATAGAGCGTTTGGAGGAGAGGCGAGACAGAAATCGTCATGAAGTTCAAAGTTGGATGTACAACCGAACGTTTGACGAGTAGATGAAGGTATCTGAGGGCCCTGCGGGACGATTTATCTCCCAAAAGTCTAATTTTCTCTTCTGATCAAAATAACCTGCCCGTGGCATTGGTGGAACGTGGTTATACTTTAAAGCCAAACAATTTACACTTTTGTAAGTCAACATTTTCTCAGTAATCAAGCAGCTGTGAAAGTGGTCTGCAAATAGTATAACTTGCTCCGAATCATATTCATTCCCTAGAAGCATTCGGGACCGCAAATGTATGAGTGGTAACTGACGCAGGCATTTTCCACGTCATAAATCATCCATCACTTCGTCATATGCACTTTCCAAAGTGCCGGCCAGAATGACGGGAATGACGATAGCTTTATCTTGGTGTGAAAATGTTATCCCAACTTCGAAGAATGGGGTTTCCCAGAAACTATTTTTAGAATTGCTTCACTTTTAATTATCGCTAGATAAAAATGGATGCCTTACTATGATACACTTGTGAGAGGCTGATGATAAAAGATCAGAAATGTACGACATTTAAATAACATTCAACCGTAACTGTTGTTGCTTAATCCTCTGCTGTTATTAAGAAAAGCTTTTAGACCATTACTTGTCCCAATTTCGCTCGGCATGTGCCGGCTAAACTTTTGTCAGGCCGACCCATCTGCTACAAACGATCTTCTTTTTTATTCACAGCATGCTAAAAATTCTACTTTCATTATGCGATGCAGCGCCTCCCCGTTTTTCGTCTGAGCGATCATAAACTTTTACCATTATTATGCTACTCTTCTGGACATCCACGTTCTGCCTTTCGGTGCTCGGGGGCACACTACAATTGCAGTACAAGCCACAGAGGCACGCCGTTCCACTAACAATGTGTCCTAAAACAACTTATAAAATATGAAACGAGGCGTAAAATGGCAGATTTCTTCGTCTAATACCGTGCGGTCACAAATGCGGCCACTTGCCAATGATGATGACATCCAGTGCTGACTCTGTGCGTGACCCAAATCACTCTTCGTCGAATTCTGTCCCACCAGAAAAAGGGGACGTTTTCGTCCGTCCTCTCTCTCTCTCCGGTCTCTCTGGTCTCTCCACCGTGGTAAAGTTTGTTCAAGTACTTCCCGTCGCTTGTGTTATGGCCAAAAACGGCAGCAGGTCCCGGGAAAAATAATGCCTAGCTCGATCGACATGATAATAAGCTTTGATATCTGCCCTCTGGGCGGCAAGAGGTCACAAAGTTACTGCTAACCTTCCGATCCAAAAGCACGGTTATGATTATCGATAAAGGAGTGGTAGTAAAAAAATGTTCAAGGAAATTTTTGGGGTTCGGGATTAAGCAATAGCCCGAACGCATCCATGGGCTAGCATTTTAATGAAGATAATTTCATTTGACGTTCGGCGAATTAGGTTAATGAATGGGGCTGAATCGATTAGCTTCCATATTTAGCTTCGTTATGGTTGCCCTTTTCGAATGTTGTTTTTTGTGGTATGATGGTTTTAAACCCACTGTTGAATGATATTGAAATTATCAGAACAACCATCGTTCAACCACAGAATACTTTCCATCGCATGATAGAATGTTATCCATGAATGTTTGGCATTTCCGAGCAATCGCCCAACAATGGAATGAGCTTCCTGCTCCGGCATATGAACCGTATTTTCTCTTTAATTTTTCCATACACGGTGTGTGTACGAGTGTGTGCATGTGTGGAGTTGGGCTTAAACACACATTGTATGTTAAAATCATACCACCAATAGCATTAGCAGAATCGAATGAACCAGATCGGCAAACAATCATCGGTTTTCATTTTCCATGCGGCAGCATACTTGCTCATGATGCGGGCATGGATGTGTGCACCATTCCTTCATTCCTACCCGGATGTCGGTAATCTCGTTCTCGGAAAGGGAAACGAATCCCGATGCATCCGGACCGTTCTTACGGCAGCAGTCTTGGAAACAGGTTTTGCAGGCTTCATAAATTCCTTTCCAAGAAATGCGTGAAACGAATATCTCATCAAAGGTACATATTTCCAGCCCAGATGTATGCTCGATCGACTGCGAAAAGAGTGCCGACGCATGCAGTCATATTTCGTACTGCATACACGTGTTGGGGGAGCGTCATTACAAAAATGTTCCCGTTACATAAAATACATCGTTTTCCAATTTATCCGTCAAAGTTTTTCTTTTTCACTCGCCATTACCCCTTTGATGCATCTATTAAAACACGTTAAAGCTCGGGTAATCGATAACTTTGGAAGGAAAATCTTCACTCATGGCACTGGCACTCACTTTGACTTTCGGATGTAAGCCAGATCGTCTTACTTCCGTCAGCAACACTCGATACAGCAGCAGTTCCGATTTGGCCATTGATAGCGTTGAAAGAAAACGTCGCTTGAGCAACAGAGAGTTTAGCGACCAGCACATAATGCAGTCGAGTTTTTCGCCTTTTTTTTTCTTCCAGACTCCATTCAACCGGCTCGGCGCTGTCGATGACAGACGTTCTCCGTAGCAGATACGCTTCATATAAAATCTCATTTCCTCCGCTCCAGTTTCTTGTGCGAATGCGATTCCACCTCGGTCGCCTAAGATTGCTCCTTCTCGGATCATCTGAGTAAAGCTAGATGACGATCGGAAAAGGGCATTGCTCGTTCTGCAGCTGTCTCTATGTGTGTGTTCTTAAATTTCCTATAGATTTCCGCCCAGGCGTGCGAGGCACCCAACTACCACACTGACCCCGAATGGATTGTTTATGTGCAGTAAATTAATTTAGCTAAAGGTTGGAAAACCGAGCATGTTACGCACGTGTTTCGAACTCTCCGAACCTTAGCCAATGCAGCCGGCAAGATAGACGTTGTTTATTAATTTACAATAATGAATACTCGGCAAAGAAGAAATCACCTTTGATTTCACCGGGTTTGCAGTCGAGAACAGAAAGTACGGTCGAGTCGCACGCCTTAAAGCATCGATTTGTGACCAAACTTTTCATGCTGAGTTCATAACTTTTTCATAACAAACGAGCACTCGGCGGCATTGTTTACCGAAGCAGTTTTCCACGAAGACCTGTTGGCATCGGTAGACCTGTTCCATCGAACGGGTTCGTATCGCTCTGCAAAAGCTTGAGATAAACCGAACGCTGAAGCGGTTTGTTTGCCTTTATCGACAACTTTCTATTGATTTTAATATCATCGTCCCGCACCGATCTCTTGCCCGCCCGATCACATTCCGGTGTGGGTTTTCCTCGAATCATTGCAGCTCGGTTCTGTGAAGCAGAAAGAATCCGTCCGCAGCATTTGATGCACACCGAGGAGCCACACAAGCGAGCACGAGCGAAAGCAAAGAGCGTAGCGTATAATTTATCTTCACAATGCGGTGCCCATCTTCAGTTTATTGTTTGCTTCAATTGAATTTGTTACACCGAAACGGATGTAGCGACCTAGCTAGCCGGACCTCGACCGGTTTGAAGAGCTCTCGATTGCACGGATGCACGTTGCGATTTCGGTACCGCTTAGCTGCACGATGCACCCAATTCTTTGTGCAGTACATTGGCAACATACACGAAGGCGGACGGGTATGGACCACCTCGAAGTGCACGCCCGGCGTATAACAAGGACCAGCAGATACGACCGTCAGCGTATAATGGTGACGTGGAATTGAACGGAATCTTCTTCTATCAATTATTGGGCTGGGTGCCGGCAAACGGTGACACATGTACTCAATTAGGGAAAATTAAATTGATTGCAACACTCTATCAAATCAAGCTTTGCTCGATCCGGGACGTGTTGTGCGGCTTTGGAGTTGGACTCTTCGCGCTTGAAGCTATGAGCTGCTCGGCTGCCAGAACATGGTTTCGTTCACTTTACTTCCACGTTTCGGGCTACACCTCACCACACCACCCCTCCGCCACTTTGTCAGGATTGTGTAGAAAAATGTTTATTCACGTGATGCTGCGGTTGGTCTGAAGGTTCGCATAGACAGATCAATATTGCACTCGTAAAAATGATGTTGAATGGGCCTGCTGTTTGGAGCGCAGCAGCAAATAAGAATTGTATCGAAAGCCAATTTGCTGAGTGTAGCTGAAATAATTGAAGGTTTGCGTGCGTTTGACTGGAAGGTTGAAAGGCAGGGCACGTACTCCGTGTTTGCAGTGTGTTTTAAAAGATCAAATGATATTAAGGGGGCAAATAAATCGTTCTGCTTTACGTCCGTCGTAAAGCACTCGAATAATGTAGTAAGAGTGCTAAGAGTAGATTAATTTAAGAATTCTATTGCAAAACATCAGTCGATAAGGTGCCCTGTTGAAGACAATACATTAATAGTTATATGTTGGTAATCATATTAAGCAGTTCCTTTATTTCCTCGATCTCCGGTTCTAACAAAAAATGGACTTTTGTTTCCAAATGACTCCATCAACATCAATGTTTATCCATTACATTACAAATTGCCCTCACACCGACCGAGCGTTTGTTTTCGTCTTTCTTGCTTTCTTGTGTGTGTTTCCATGTCGTATCGGAAAAACCATCACACCAAGGTCGTTTGCGCTAATCTCAACCCATACCCACAGACACACGAGAGATAGCGAAAAAAGTCCGTACTCGATTCCGCGATACGCGGTGCCGCGGTGTTGGTGGTGATTACTCTTCAAACATACTTTGAAATCCATTAACCTTGACGCGCACAGTCAGTCTCACAGGCTCGCCGGAAAACCGGAAATCACACCAACACCAAAAAAAGTGAATCCATTGAAAGTTCAAACGAATGGCATCCATTTTTGCCGAAGCACCCCAATCGGAAAAGCGGCCGGGGAAAACAAACTTACATCACCTTCTGTTTGTCCACCATATTGTGAGCTTGTAAGGTTCGTGTCCTTCTGCGCCGGGAACTAATCTACACGCTTTTTGCCATTATTGGCCTGTGGCATTGGTACGCAAACACCAACCACCAGCCACCAACCACCATGATGTGTTTATCATCATTAAAAGTGCGTACATAAACGCATACACAGGCACTCACAGGCGAGCATGTGTGGGCATCAGGCGATCGTATTTTACTGCAGCGGCGAAGAAAAATCAATTTCAATTAAGCGCACGTCGTCAACATATGCCGCTCTCGACGGGTGGTCATGAGTTGGCTTGCCGACGCTTGAGGACGCTCAGGACGCTGAGGAAACTCGACGATGCCTCAACTTCCAGGTTTTGTTTTTTTCTACATCCTTTTTTCTGTGCCATCTTTTCCCCGAGCAAATATGGCCGAGGGAAACTTTAGCCACGTTAAACCGGACCGGAACTCTTCTTTCGGAACTCTCCGGACGGCGGCTCTCTGTTTCAGACTCTGCTGCTGATGATGATGATGTACTTTAATTGAACTCACGCTCACACTGCCCCTGCCGGTGTTGTTAAGCGGAAATAGAAGCGGAACAATACATCATCATGTTGTAGTTTGACTTTTCCTTCACCAAGGAGGAACCCGAGAACCAATCCGGCGATCGGGGAAGAAAACAAAAAGAAAAGCGCTGACTCCACTGTGGCTAACAATACACGTGCACCTGTACAAATGGACCGGGCCTCTCTCGAGGGAACGGATTGTTGGGTGAACTTTTCCGGTTTCTACCGTCCCACTCGGCTCGGCCACCGGCACACCGTGGTGGCCGTTTGTTTTTGCTATCGCTGTCGTCCTTTGTTGTCAAACGGAAATACAGCCAGACGTTCCTTGAGACGCACCGTTTCACATGTTTATCGTGTTGAAATGATTGAGGGGCACAGTTATGCTTTTGTGTTAGCTCGTGTGCCTCATCTGCACTAAACTGCAGCGAGCGGTCTGCTCGTGGCGGGTTTATGTGGAGCATAAAAGAAATGGCTTTGCTCTGGAAGGCAGACATATAAACAAAACGCAAAGCAATTTTGCATCACAATCACCCGAAACAATGCACGAAACAGCGAGTCAAGAGGAAACTTGAATCCTCACAGGACGGAGGAAAGCTGTTCCCCGATTTTGCTAATGTCTTAATCCAAACGCTTCAACTGTGCCAGATGTGTCTGGGTCCACTTGCAGCAACATGTTGGCGGTGTACCTAATCGAATTATTTATTTCATAGTTCATTAAACCACTTTCAAAGGACCTGCTGTGCGGGACAAATATTGTGACGCAAACTAGCACGAGTGAGCGAGTTTTAAACTCACATCATCCCACAACTTCTCGTCCTTTTGGGAGGATCTCAACCCCAGAATGAACTGATTTTGAATACAATAAGTTGGTCTTGGTCGGTGCGAAGTGTGTTGCCTTGCGTTTGACCGCAGCAGTGAGTGACGAAGGCAGAGGGGAGCTAACAAAACATTTTTCCCTCTCGGAAAATGAATCCTACCGCATGCCAGATCTCTGTTTTTCTTTGGCCAGGTTAGGAGGTTTGCCTCGCTGCAGCATAATAGCACTGCACTGCTTGCACTTGCAGGTTGGCAATCATTCTAAGCAGATGGTGAAACAAGGCGACAAAGTTGGGCAGACTGCTCGGTCCGGACTGCTCAGCTCCACAGAAAGTGCCCGCGGGGTAAACACTCGGGACCACTTGTTTGGATGCTACGGTACGCCGAACGGAAGCTAAACCCTTAAATCCCACAGAATAAATCCACCACGGCTTATTTACTTACCTTTCCACCGAAGCAGTGCCGCGGGAATGAGAGCGAATCACGGTGTTTGTGGGTATTTCGGTTGGTAAAAAGTGGTTGATGCTATTTGCCTGTTTGGAGTTTTTTTTTTTTGTTGCGCTTCCTATCAGGAGCAAATTTGTTGACCGGCAGCAACTTTGCTAGACAGGCAGTCTGATCTTTTCAAACAGACACTTGCACATTCACTTTTAAAATTTTAAAACTATTTGTTTCACCCACTCGCAAAGATGTGCAATTTGTTCGCTTAACATTCACTGAACTAGTTCACTTGAATACTATTTTTTGTTTCATTTAATATACACGCACAATATAAAGCATTCTCTAAGATTCGGCATTAAAAATCGCTTTGATTACTTATCACTATCTGTTACAAATTCAAACGTAGAGCTACAGCGTGAACTTCAATTGAGTCCGTAACGTACTGTACGAGCTGAAGGAACTGCAGGACGACCTTACGCAGTCCGCACCGAAACGTAACTGACATCTTCGGTGCTGATACGAGCTGATAGGGGCTGGCATTTGTACAGCTACAGCTCGTGCCAACGCACATCGTAAGCATCTGCTGGTCTCCCTCAACAAACCTGTGAGCATGAGAGAAGATGCAGGGTTTCCATCTCACTGGTGATTGTGAACATTTGGCTCATTTTGCAGTAACAGTGATTTTCATGAAAATAAAGTATAATTGATAGAAATTTTCAAAATAAGTAAGAAATTAAAAAGAACTTTGTTCATGTCAATATTAGACCAATAAAATACCTCTCTTCAATAAAAACATATTACTCAAATCCGTGCCATCACTGTGAACGAGAGTCGTCAGAGAACGATGCGAAACAGTCTCTCTCTCTCTCTCTCTCTCTCTCTCTCTCTCTCTCTCTCTCTCGCACTGGGTACGAAAATGAGTCTCTTTCGTGAGAGCCGTACTCCACTTCGTTCGGTAAACAGAAGGAATTAATGCCAGCTGTTGATGGTTTGGATAAAAACATTCAACAAGTGTTCTCCTTTTGCACAGCGACGGGAACGGGAAGTGGAAGCAGTAGGGCTAGCTGTATACAAAAGGGCGCCACAAGATGATGTTGCCGTTGTTGTAGTTATTGCTGCTCTCCACGCGTGTTTGGTTGCATTGCACTGCGAGTATGATGAGCCCAACGAATGAAGCGAGCAGAAAGGCAGAGCAAATCGTGCCCATGTAAATAAGAAAAGCTTCCTTGTAAGCTACGAACATCTTCCCAACACGTGCTCCTGTCGCCGAAGAACGCACAGTCTATCCTGACAACAGGGGAGACAAAAAAAGATGGAAAATCCCGTTTTTCATCCCGTTTTTCCACTTTCCCGTTGGCTTCCGCTAATGGTAAGTGTAAGCGGTGCGAGTGAAGTGGAGGAAATCTCTCCAAAATGCTTTACGCCAAGACGCCAGCGTGTCGGCGGCTACATCATCCCGGCATCATTGACAACGACCCTTCACCCCGTGTGGGCCAGCTGGCTCGGCCGATGCTGCTGGCCGTCTGTGGGCCTGTGAGGCGAAAGGCAATCGGTACACTGATAGACAGCCACATGCATACGGGTGAAAGCAATACATTCGCAGCGGCTTACAGATAACAGGCGCATGTTTTTTTATTTACACATAAATTGATGTAGGCAGATGCGTGTGGGAAGTAAACTCACACACGGTACTGCGAATCAGTCAAGGACAAGGCAGCGAGCGAAGTGATGAAGATTAAAGTGAAACTAAAATGTAACGTGAAGGTATGCTGTTCGCCTCCACTAAACGCAATGTTGTTCCCCAGTGCCGAGTGTCATAATATCATAACACAAGTGGCTCTTGTCGGTGATGCGGAAATAAACTGCCAATATATCTCTCTCCCATGCGCGGAAAAAGCAGAGCAAGTTTTTTCAAACAACAGCGTCAAGTACAAACAATCATGCGTCTCCATTCGCTCCTTTCGAGGAATTAAACAACTTTCTTCATAAACGCGCACGATGAAGTAAGTTGGGCAAACATATTGGCAAATTTTGGGGAATCGAAATTGTGTGACTTGCTGCAATATGATGTCTTCAAAGTGCTTTAAGCAAGCCTTCGGGATTGCACCCATAATAAAGATGATAGCGAACCATTGATCAACTTTTTGGGGGCTATGAAAAGTTTGGTTTCAGCTTTAAGCACGGATTTACGACGGACGGGAAGTTTTGCCGAAACGATGCAATAATTCAATTGGTTGAAGTTGAATTACCTTGCCATCTGTTGCAAACGATTCGTTTATCACACGTGTTCATCGACGTGTAGATGTGTTGAACATTGTAATACCGCTTAAAGTAATTTATGTACGAAAAGCACCATAATCCGCATTTCACACTCTGTTTGAAATATGTGTAAAAGAAACGTATTGCAATTTAATCGAGCAAGGAGATAATCCTTTGACTTTAAGTTGCACTTAAAGCTGTTGCTTGTTTTTCTAGGAACATTGTAGAACAAAATAAAATGGTACAAAAGCTTTCCATTTTCTATGGAATGTAATTACGATTTAATTTAAACAATCCATCAATAATTATATTCGCTTACAAATAGTATCTTACAGCATTTTCGATATGAGTCTATTATGTACAAAAACTATTCACTCAATTTCAAGAACTTGTTCGTTAATTAGTGAGCAACAGCAGTGCGTTTATTATTTTTACATTCATTTTTTTATCATACTCATACTCAATACCTATTGGTTGGACTGCATTTATTATACTGTTTGTGTGTGTGTGCACGTTTCATTCAGCGAAAAACAATATGAACAACTCATTTGATATATGTTATTTAGCACGCATGATATCCATCCAACGGGCACCAATTTCATACCAAATGCCAGTCCGATGCATCAGAAGTGCATAATTGAAATACAATCACTGTTGAAAACTATTTCCCACGAAAGTTCAAATGCCTACCAAAGGGTACACCAGCCCCAATAATACACTCGAATGGGATGGAGGTAAAAGCGAGAGCACCATGAGCGGGGCAGTGGATAGCAGCCGTGTAGAATATCGTTCGTTATGCATTTCACCAAGGAACCGGGTTGATTTTCACTCCCACGATTGGCCACCGACTTCCGGTCGATTGCATTTTAACGGAGTACGTGTGTGTGTGTTGTGAACCACCGGTCTGAGGATGGTTTTGAGTTGTGAATGACTGTCGATTCGTACAGCCAGCGTCCATGCCATTGACGGGTTATAAAATCTTCCGCTGAACTGCTGGATGCTGTAACAGGCTTCATCATTTGAACGGTTTCTCGAAGTTTAGTTTTACAAATTATTAGTCGTTAGTCGTACCGTGGTAAGTTTGTCAGCAACAGCGAGGACCAGGAGTTATTTATGTAACTAATATTTGTCATGACAACTCGAGCGATTTTCGTAACATTTTACCTATAACGTATCGAATTTAAGCTCGGATGTTGGTGCTAGATTATGCTTTCGAATAAAATAAAATCATCGGATCAGTGGATGCTAACGATCCACTCGAGCTAGCTGCCAACGTTTATGGAAATTTCTAAACTCATTGACTACATTATGCATCCAAAAACGAATCCGAGAAGCGATCGAAAAATGCCAAACTGCTCAACAGTCAAGCAAATATTTATCACAGGTAATTTATTTGTAGGTATTTGTACGAGCTGGTATGAATTTGTTTGCAGCATTCAAACTGTCCACTCGCTGGATTCTGGCTAGATCCTGGACAAATATTTGCTCGCCAAGGGTAATGGTGCTGATGCTATTTTCGCATTTCAGAGCAGCGTTACGATCCGAACTTTGACGGAAGTGCCAAGCAGTGGGAGTGTATGCTCCGCAAATGGGGATGCGAAAGAAGCTTTCCGAAACCATTAGGGTCGACGGATGCTACTGGAAGTGAAACATTTTTCCAACAAATACTGGTCGAGCGAGCAAAACAGCAAAAGAGCCGTTGGTCATTGGGTCGATTAATGATTGATGGTTTTTTTTTGTGTGGGGATCGGATGGGTGCGGGAAAAAGGTAGAAAGAGGGAGGGTGGAAGTTTTTTTTTTCAGACAAATGTTTGCCAAACTTTGCCAGCTAAGAGGTATTTTCAGTTTCATTATTCCTGCAAATGTAAAACTCAAAACCCCGGTTCGATGGTGGAAAGTGCTCCTATTTTCATTCTCCGCAACCATGATGATGTTTAAGCTTAAAGCTATTGCTGTACCCATTTCCACGCGTATCAAAGCAAAATAAACATGCAAAACTTTATCGATAGCCGTGTATATTTACGCGTTCAATGAATTTAATCGCCAAAAAGATTTACAGCCCATTGGTGGAAAGGCCCGACCGAAACTAGGTTAACTTGCCAAATTAGCATTTGCTTCGATAAATATTCATTAACCCGAGTATCCAATGATTGGGACGAAATGAATATAAATAATCGCACAACAAACCGATGGCAATGATTTTATGTCCTAGTCCTGGGTAACAAATCGATTAGCGAAATTAAATGTTTCCTATTGACTGTCTAGTGTTGAGCGGTACTCTTTGTTTGTTTTATTGGGCTTTTAAACATGTTCCCGTGTTTATGGGTTATAAAACCTTTTTTTTACTTTCTAGAACGTTGTTTAGTGAGTTTAAGGGTATTTTCTAAGGGCTGAAAAAGCTCAAGATACTCAAATTATAATCAAACAACCATCGCACAGGGATACTTTTTTTTCGCAATGATGTTCACAACAATTTCTTAAATGAATTACAGAAGGACGTTTTCTTTGCACGAATGATGACACACTCTCATGGCATCTTCAAGTAAGAGTCCCCACGACCATCATCCATGCTTATCTGGTTAGCCAGTAGTTTTCCATCGCTCGCTTACTGTGCGTAAGTTCATCCGCCTGTCGCTATCTGCATCCAGTTTTCCAGCTTTCCTCCACACACCATTATCCACATTTAACAGCTATCACATGCAATTGTTCGATTCAATTAAAGTGGACGGAGAAATTATTTACCACTCGTTGGAAATTACTGTGAACTCATTATACGCCGTCCCGTTTTGTTGCTAAGCCAGCAGCAGCAAGCCTTCGGTTCCATCCATTCCAGTAGTTGTTCAGTGGAAACATTGGTGCAGTCTTGTTCAGGGCGGACCTGGAAAGCCTCAAGTTCAACAGTGCTTAATTGATGCTCCATGGTATCAGCTTAACCTAGTCAAGGTGAATCGTTATGGCATCGGTTGGATGAAATATTTGTTTGATAATCTAATTATACATTCACCAGGAGCTGGCGCACGTACCTTCTGACAAACTTTGTGTATCCTTTTGCCTTCCGTTGTTTATTGATTGTTATTTTAATGTTGCTAGAGCAAACTGTCTAATTGCCTTGCGAAACGCACTGTTAAAGCTTCCTTCTTCACTGCGATACTTTTAAAATAACCTTCCTTTAACAAAAAAATGATTGCTTGATAGTCTGCATCAAATAGACGATACTGTTACCGTTACGTTGTATCTCATTTCCCAATTTTTAATGTTAATTCCTGATTGCCTGCACTATCGAACACAATTGATCCCATTTTGCGATCATTTATCCACCCCACACACACACACACACACAAAGTAATTGATTGCAGAAAGGAAGTACGGTGAATTAATTATTTCATTACATTCAATTACACTGCACACAGGTCTTGGAAAGGCTCATGCTGTGCGTCTTAGTGGTGCAGAAGGCTTAAGAAGTGCATAAACTGTTTGCAATTATCCGTAACCCTTTTCTTCGCTCGGGTTGTGCGGCTGTATCTTTATTTTTAGTGGCATTTTATTCAGTGGCCGTGCCCGTCGTGGACCGTCTATGGATCGTCTATCATCCTGTAAAATGCACAATTAAATGCAATTACTGTGTCGTGCACTCACTGCTGGAAGAACATTTATCTAGCTCATTCAGCGCGGGTGCAGAGCGTAAGACTAATATCCTAGCCATCATCAATAAGGCTTGACAACGCAGAAGAAAAATAGTATATGCGGAAATAATTGTTATTTTAATGAGTATGCTTCTGTTGGTATTTTTATCATTTCAATGTGTGCAAGGACTGTTATAAGCATTTCCCCCAACGAGTGAAAGGGCAGGAAGTTTGCTTGTCCAAACACAGTTGCGACCTCAATTCAAATTTTCGGTTGTTTGAAGCGCTTCTGACATGCTTGGAGATACCTTATGGTAAGAAAAAGCTTTTTGGTAAACAGTTCAAAACTCATCAATAAAGGTCACATACGCTCGAGGCTCACTGTAAGAAAATTTACTGGCAATTCTTGGGTACAAAGCGGTTATGGACGTAAATTATTTTAAAGTGCAATATTTACCGTGACAACACACTTGCTGAACGATATTAAATTAACTCCGACAGGCATCTCCCCAAGGAAGCCCATGCGCCACGGTGGCGATTGTGCGTGGAACTCGTTCACACTCAACTTTTAACTCACTCGCCTGCCAGGACACATCGTGCGACATAAAAGTTGTTTTCCAACCAGCAAGAACAAACAATGGCACTTATTAAGCAAAGTTTAACTAAGAACCGTTTCATGTCCCGGTGTATCAATGAAAGTGGTGTCTGTATCCTCTGCAGCGAGCCGTGTTACAACCACTGGGAAAAGGGTTTCGTTCTCACCGACAACAATGGATGTCAAGAGTGAGATGAAAATGAAGGAGTGCGTTTTTCTTAATCTCTGTGAAAGCTTTTCCACGGCTCGTTCGACGCGTGTTGCTGGAAAATGTGAAACGTACTTAAAAAACTTTTTCAAGCGCTTGACAAGACCTTTCATGTCTCCACAAAAGTGTTTGTGTGCGTTTGGTTTTTTTTTTACCATGAAATATTACACCACCAAAACATCGCTGTCCTCTGGTGGAGATGGTACTGGTGGTGACGCAAGTCATTATGTATCCGTTACACATAGACCCACTCGGAATGTGCCCAATGTATCCCTTTCGGTGGGCCAGCAAGTCCACACGGTCGGCCGAACGAGCACATGTGGCTTTTGCGTATTGACCTCCGGTCCAAAAGCCAGCCACGTCGTTTATCACATTATCCCTCGATTGTAAAGCGATAGCCATTGTTTATCTCCTGTCTCGGTGTGGCAATGCCGGTGTGGCGAGTGAAAGCTCTCACCTGACCCGGGTCATAATTCTTCCGCATTCGGGTTTCATATTGCCAGAATCAGATTAGGCGCCGGTACGCACGGTTCAAGGAACGCCCTGTTGCCTGCAAGTCCTCCAGTGAGATTTTTCGCTGCTATCCACACTCGGCATCGGGCCCGGACCATGACGCGGTTGCTGCTGCTGACCAAAGATTTGTTATCGGAGTTGCTGGTGGATTTCGGGAGGTGAATTTATGGTTATTAAACTAACCCAGGGGCGAAAACGACTCGTCGGCAGTGCAGCGACAGAGAGGTTCTGGCCGGCGAGCGCCATCATCACGAGGTTGTGGTCTGCTCGTACGCCGGCCATTATTAAGTTGTTTATGAAATCCACCGGAAGCTACCGGAAAGTGCAGTGACGCTGGCCTACCGAGCCTACCGACGCCCAGACGCCAGTAAATTTCGTCGAGATGACGTTTTAATTACGAGTAGCGTAACCTAATCATCGGTGCTTTTGTTCTGCTAAATGAAAGATGAATTTTACCGACACAAAAACCCGGTTTTTTATGCTCGTTCCGGTCCGGTGCAGCCTTTTAGGGTGACGATGAGTTCGTCCAATAACCGCAGGATCCCTGAAAAGGTCTCTGTGGATTAGAATTCTTAGCAAGAGAAGAACATTTCACCCGGAACCGACCCACCTTGCGTCAAAGCAACGAACGAATAAACTCCCCGACAAGACAGCTGATGTGTAGCAACGAATCTTCCACGACACATTGCCGGGACAGAGGGATTGGGCGGTATAGCAGAACCTGGAGCCTGGTGTAATTTTATTAAATTTAATACCAACATTGACCGTAAACATACCCTCCCAAACTTGTAGATCCGTCCCGTTGTGTCATGGTTGATATCGGCCGTAAGATATCGTCGAAGTGTGTTTATTTCCTTACTTTACTTTCCGGGGCTCGAGGATCACGAGACTGGCGACTGAATTACCGTTTCCTCCTGGCACATGCTAGCCTCGAACATATCCACCCGTTCGTTTATGTTCGCTTCCGGTCCATTTTGCGCTGTTCCCAACCCCACTGGAAAGATAATCTAACATCTTTCGTCGAGAGGAGGTGAAGTTTTCGTAATTGTTTATTTTGGTACGCTCACTTAACTTCAATCTTCCGGTGGCGCCCGGTTGTTGTCATTCCTGGCCCAAGACGCAATGGAAAACTATAACCTCGTCGACAAGATAACATGCCACAAACTCGATTGGGGGAAAAGCCACTTCCTGTCTTCGGGAGCACAAACATGGTACCTCATCAAACCTTTGTAAATGTAAACGAACAATGAGCTATTAAGTTAGTGTGGATTATCGTTCGAAAATGAGGATTTGTTCGAATCATTCGTAAAGTGTTTTCATCCTTTATTAAATTTGTCTATTAACGGTACGAACCTGAGGCTCCCACCAATCAAATCAATCCGTTACCGGGAAGGATTCGGTCAAACCTTTTGATATCGCTCTCATCCCAAGATGGCTGATACGGACGGCAAATGTAAATGGTGGTAAACAAACCTGCAAAGCCAAATCTCGAAAATCATTCAATATTCAACTCATGCCATTCGATGAGGACCTTTGCCGATGCTTCATACGGCGCGTTAATCTTCCAGTCATATAAAAATAATATTTACCGTCCAATTGCCCACGTGGCGCATTAGGTACAGTGGGTCAAGGAAAAGTTCTCGTTAGCCGTCGAAACACCATCAGAATAGGAAATAAGCTCACGTGTGCTTAGGGGAAAATCGGTACACAATTGCAGCGTGCGCACGAATCTTCTTTATTTCGTTCCTTCCCCGATCCATATCAATAACCCGCCGGCGAAAGATTTGGCTGCACGGTGGAAAAGCATAAAACTTTTCGGTAAGCAATGATTTATGCGAACCCTCCATCGTACTGCGAATCCCTGGTTCTAGACTTGAAAACATCAATTAATCTAATCTTTTGTTACCCTTCGGTTTTTTGGGTTAGCTGATTCGTTATGTTGGAAAGAAGAATCCCGATTGAAGTTTCCACCTATTTAGGAAAGAATAATTTGAGAACTAGAACTAGAACATTTGGCGCACGCATAGAAGAAATTTTGTGTAAATGATTAAAGCATTTGCAAAGACAAAGCTTTTAATGTAAAATTATTCCAAGGATAGATTATTGTCGAAGATATTTATTTGGAAAGCAAACAGCATCTCTTCTATCACTCATTCTTGCACTCTCATAAACCCATTTTGGACATCTCTTCACGAAACCGTGCTGCTTCTGCAATCATTTCTGCAATTGGCCGTCGTGGCCGCTCCGGTTCCTTGTCGTGACGGTTTAACTCACCGTAGATTTGATCGTTTTCCGGGAAGTCACCAACATGCCGTGGCATTATGTGACAGTGCACATGGAAAACCGTCTGGCCTGCATCCGGCCCATCCTGTACCGTCACGGTGGATGAGGTGGCGTCGTACAGCCGTTCTGCCACTTTCTGCACCTTGCAGACTGTCTGGAAGAAATCGGATATTTCTGCCGGACTAAGGTCAGGTAGACGAGCTGCAGCTCGTTTTGTTGAAACCAGAACGTCTAAGAAGAGGAGACGAAAAAGGGAATTGGTATTTATACAGAAAAGTGAAAATGCTCATCAAGCTTACGTCCTGGCACAACACAACGGATGTTGGTGAAAGCAAAGCAATACTCGGACACGTAGAAAATCGTTTCCTGCTGAATAGGTATACCTCCGAACGAGAACTTCTCATCACTTGTTGTGGTACTGGTGTAAGGCAGGCCTACACGTGTAGACAAGTTGTAAACATCGTCCCTCCGGTGTTCGAAGCAAGGCATATTGGCCCGAACGCTTTGCAGCTTGCCAAAGTCCAACTCCGCTACAACCACATCCAAGTCCTGGTTGCTAGCTTCACCCAGGATGACTCCCCAGGGGTTGACGACCAGTGCATGGCCGTAGCTCTCGCGCTTCTTATTGTGGAATCCAATTTGTGCAGCGGCAATCACAAAGCACTGATTCTCAATTGCTCTTGCTCGCAGTAACACTTCCCAGTGAGCACGCCCGGTTGACATTGCAAAGGCGGACGGATAGGTGAGAATTTCCGCTCCTTGTTTCCTTAAGATGGTACTTGCCTCTGCAAACCGCATATCGTAGCACTGATAAAGAGGAATAAAGAGAACAAATTAGACGGAGTTAAGAAGAGAGGTGACAGTGTTCATCTCTTACGATCTGCAGTCCTATCCGTCCGATAGGAGTTTCGACTGGCGGTATCAGAGACGGGCCCGATCGGACTGTTTCCGATTCTCGAAATTTAAATTCTGGCGTCACCACGTTAAACATGTGCAGTTTCCGATAGCTTGCCACTAGCTCACCGACATTGTTGATCAGTATGTGAGTATTGTAGATATTGTTCACCTGCTGACCGGAATTCGACTCCTCAACAATGCTTTCGTGAACTCCACCGAACGAAAGCCAAACATTTTGCTCCCTTGCCAGCTTCCGGTACTGTTCCACGGTTTGACCGGTCAGTGGTTCGGACAAGTTCAACGTTTCTTCACGATGTGTCCCAACGAAATCACAACACTCTGGAAAGAAGATAAACTAAATGGCACTCGTCATAGTGAATGGAGGAAAAACAAGGGTAATATACCAACCTGAACATCTTCCGCCTTGGCCCGCTCCGTGATAGTTTGGATCTGGGCAAAGTTGTGCTGCTTATCGTTTGTGGAGCGCATTTGCGCAACGGCAATACGGGCTGGCGTTCGAGTGGCCATCGTTCTAATATTACTGTAACTTGATGATTGCCACAGTACTTGTGCGGTTCGTTTGCCCAGCAAAGAATACATGTAAATGATCTCGGATGCCAGCAAAGATTACGCGAAAGAGGATTACTGCAAGTGATAATTTTCGTATTGCGCTTATCAGCTGATGTTGTTGTCGCGTAGATTGTTTATGTTACGGATGTTATACGAATGTTGACGTTCAGTCTGTTCTACGGCGCATGTGTCTTTTCGGAGTTTCGCAACACGTTTTGAAATTTACCGGTTCATGCTGTTATTTTCTAGTAATTTTGTATCAAATGTTTTGGGGAGGGTTGCGGCCAACACATGTACAATTTTGAGTGTAATTACCAGAATCCAACCTTGCTGCAGTGGCTGGTTTAGCTAAAATGTTTTTTTCCCGGAGCATCGCTGTAACTGCAAGAACTTTGAATGGGTGCGTGTGTAATGGCTTTTTCAACCGTCAAATGCGGTTGTGTGTGTGTGTGTGTGTGATCATTTGTGTAGCGACATGGCTACTTCGAACACATTTCTTCGCAGTTTGCTTTCGTCCTTCGTACTCGCCGCTGTCATACGGCTCAGTGCTGTGATCAAAGTGGATGTTTACATCGAGAGATTGTGGAGAAAATATGTTGCAAACAATAAAATTTCCAGTAAAAAGCATATGTGATGCGTCAGTGAAGAATAAATCGGATGATTTATCACAGGTGCATCCTGGATGAGGAAACTTCGGAAGCAAACAAGCGGCGTCTTCCCGCGGTACGGCATCATCACAATGCCCGTAAGTTTTTGTTTCAATTGCTGCTAACGAAGGTTGGTGCTGCATTTAAGACCAAATAATTCAACATGCGTGAAAACATTCTCTGACGAAACCGTAAAACACCGTTCCTTCCTCACCTCCCTTATATCACCATACTGCATACCGATTGCTGCATAAATCACACTGGAAGATTCTTCTGCAGTGCTAACGAATGGTTGGAATCCGACCGGAACGATAGAACACTTCATTGCTGTACTATACTGTGCCTGAACCTCTTGTTCCAAACAAATTGCAACCTGAATTTGACCGTTTTGAGGTTTTTTTTTGTTTTGTTTCCAGATATCGGTGCACAGAAGACTACTGCTTGATAAGTCTCGTCGATTGATGCCGACGATTACGTGCAAAGTATACAAACGACCATTACATCCACCCGAAAGATCCGGTGTCATGCATTTACGGAAGGGTTGGTTGGGGAAAGCGTACGGTGCGGGAAGCAGAAAGGTTTCCCCGATTGATGTAAGTTTCACAAGAAACAGGACAACAAACAAAGGCTGTTCATTACTGTTTTTTGTTTTACAGGCTCTACCTTACCAACTAACATGCAAAGAGGTGTTCTTGCAGAAACCAACATCAGGTTCCTTTCCAGCAATCGGCACAGTGAAATCTTTATTACGATGGTCAGTATTTGGAACCGTAGGTATAGCTCCATCCTGTGCACGATAAAGTTCTGGCGCACATGACCATACCGGGGCTGAAACATATTTCCACGTATCTCATATTTACAGAAAATTGTATTGAAGCTAGTAGTGGAGTATATTACTGTTACTACGAAAACAAATCAGTAACGAGATCCGCCGCTGGTGAACCGATGACGCAAAGGATGATCGATTCAAAATCTTTCACACATGAGTCGTTGTGAGTATCTAATGAACAGACACCTTGTTGGCCTGTGATGCCAACATGTGATAGGATATAGTACTGACCAATCGGATTTATGTTACAATAATTCTGTTTGCTATTGCAGGGGTCGATTCAAAACTTCACGTCCGGTATGCTATTGTCACACAGGCTCAATAATTTTTTTTGGCTACCGAAGAATCGCAGAACCACGAGAACCTTCATTGGACAGCTGAGGACAGTTCCGATCATCCTTCTACCCTTTTGGGTGGGTGTTTCGCGAAGGATTCAAAACATTGCCCTGGACACTGAAAAGAATGGTAAACCTGTTTCACAAATTTCTAAGGAACCAAATTATCAGGATTAAAGGTGTTTACAAAACTGCTCTACTTCCTTCTCGTTTCCCAGAAAATACTTTTATCGAATGATTATGGCAGGTGCCGCTGTCTTACGATGGCTTAATTGGTACTGATGATTTGCGAACAAGGACCTTTAACAGTTTTTGCTACTCGTTTTATCAGTTCTTCATAGATACTCATATTTTATCCATTTCAGAAATAGATAGCGGTATGAGGAGGCTTTCGATTCTATCCTTTTTTTGTAAATATTGCCTGGCACAAAAACAAAGAAAAAGGGGCAAATTATACATTTGTCGGTGCAGATAATGCAAAAATGTTTGAGTGTACGTATAATATTTTTCATTAATTTTTATTTTAAGATAAAAATAAACCTGACAATACGGCATCTGTCTGTAGTAATTAATAAATAAATAAATAAAAAATAATAAAAAACCACAGTGTTGACATTGTTGTGTTTTGAGTTTGATCGGCGCTTTCGTTTGACATCGCGAATAAAACTTGAAGAATTACTGGTTACTGTCAAGGGAATATTAAGACTCTTTTTAAGGCAATGTAACGACCAAAAGCAGTAAAATTTCAATTGCAATATCAAAACAAAATCTGTAAAGTACGAGCGACCATACAATTACGACATACACTGTAGTAGAAGATCATGCTTGAGTATTGGGCGCCCCTATACACTATGCCGAAAAGAGACCGCTATATAAAATACTAACAAGGTGGATGGCGCATTGCAAGTGCGCGAAAGAGATGAACGATGTTTCCCCTAAATTTGCCTAACGTGCTGGATGATCTCCATTGAAAATAGTACAACCTCCTTGGTGGATGCTCTCCTGGTAGCGAGAATCGAAAACCTGGTACTTTTCGGAGAAATTTTGCTCGTCTGGTCGGGGCAGTTTCGAGATCGAAATGATACCTCCTGAAATGCATGCTCTCCTGGTAACGAGAATCGAAAAACTGGTTGTTTTCGGGAGCACTTTTTTCCTTCGACCAGTTGGGATCGGGCCGGATGTTTTTGATCGGGAGCATACCTCCTTGGATGGATGCTCTCCTGGTGTCGAAGATCGTTCGGCTGGTACTTTTTGGAGGATTTTTTCTCAACCAACGAGGAAGTATGCGAACGGAAAAAAAATCGGAGGATCGAATTTTGTGAGCTCCTTTGTCGGATTCTCTCCTGGTACACGAAACGGAGCAGCTGTCTGTTTCAAAAGGTCGTTTCTTTCGGAGTCAAAAATTGGATTTCCCTAAGAAGTTATGAAAAAGGGGATACATATTTCTTTCAGTAGATCTTACCCATGCAGTCGATCACAAAATTTAATGTCATAGATAACGATTTCGGATAACCATCAATAGATAAATAATGATTATGAGTAGAAAAAATCAGGCGAAATTTGAATAATTTTTATATATATATTTCTCTTGCGTTCTATTCTTCAATTTAAAATACAGAAACAATACAGATCCGGCATTCAAGCGCTGATCTAGCGACAGTCAAGCCTGTTGCAAACTGATCCGCATGCTCGGAAGGACAGCTCGATAACGAAATGGCGTCATTATTTATTTGTACTGCGAGATCGACTCACACATTGCACTTTTATCGACAGAGAAGAACAAATTCTATCGATCTACTCTCCCTCTTTCTCTCTCACTCTCTCTTTCTCTATTTTTCTAGAGGTTGATACCAATACGATAGCTCTTACCAACAGATGTCCTGTCGCACGTTCGATGATAAAGTGCGAGAATGAAAGAACCTGCGATGACACTAGCGAATAGAAAGAGAGAAATCCATCTTCATGCGACTCTCGTACACTAATCGATCGTGCACCTGTGTGTGACAATGGTACAGTGTGCTACATGCTTTATGCATACTTGGTTTTAAGTTTTTATAAATAAAAAAACGACTTAAATATATAAACTGGATTTTTTATTTTTATATTTATTAGAGTAAGATATATGTTATGCAGGCAATGAAAGCCTGTTTTTTCGCATACGAGATATTTTCTCTCACTCTTTTTGTACATGCTCTAAATGTTAGATAAGTGGAGAGTGTATACATATTTATGCTGCATGTTGTCAAGAGAGTTTGAAATGAAAAGCTCTTTTGAAAGTAAAAAGGAAAATAAAGTATTTTAGGTATTAAAAATAACTTTTAAAAATCCGGTTGGTTAAATCAATAAAGCATAAAAAAGATGAAATGATTAAGATGAAAAGGCGTTTGACCCAGTTAAAAATATTAACTCATAACAAAACAAAATCTGTAAAGTACGAGCGGCTTTACACTAATGACATACACTGTAGTAGAAGATCATGCTTGAGTATTGGGCGCCCCTATACACTATGCCGAAAAGAGACCGCTATATAAAATACTAACAAGGTGGATGGCGCATTTCAAGTGCGCGAAAGAGATGAACGATGTTTCCCCTAAATTTGCCTAACGTGCTGGATGATCTCCATCGAAAATAGTACAACCTCCTTGGTGGATGCTCTCCTGGTAGCGAGAATCGAAAACCTGGTACTTTTCGGAGAAATTTTGCTTGTCTGGTCGGGGCAGTTTCGAGATCGAAATGATACCTCCTGAAATGCATGCTCTCCTGGTAACGAGAATCGAAAAACTGGTTCTTTTCGGGAGCACTTTTTCCTTCGACCAGTTGGGATCGGGCCGGATGTTTTCGATCGGGAGCATACCTCCTTGGATGGATGCTCTCCTGGTGTCGAAGATCGTTCGGCTGGTACTTTTTGGAGGATTTTTTCTCAACCAACGAGGAAGTATGCGAACGGAAAAAAAATCGGAGGATCGAATTTTGTGAGCTCCTTTGTCGGATTCTCTCCTGGTACACGAAACGGAGCAGCTGTCTGTTTCAAAAGGTCGTTTCTTTCGGAGTCAAAAATTGGATTTCCCTAAGAAGTTATGAAAAAGGGGATACATATTTCTTTCAGTAGATCTTACCCATGCAACCGATCACAAAATTTAATGCCATAGATAACGATTTCGGATAACCATCAATAGATAAATAATGATTATGAGTAGAAAAAATCAGGCGAAATTTGAATAATTTTTATAAATATATTTCTCTTGCGTTCTATTCTTGAATTTAAAATACAGAAACAATGCAGATCCGGCATTCAAGCGCTGATCTAGCGACAGTCAAACCTGTTGCGAACTGATCCGCATGCTCGGAAGGACTGAGCTCGATAACGAAATGGCGTCATTATTTATTTGTACTGCGAGATCGACTCACACATTGCACTTTTATCGACAGAGAAGAACAAATTCTATCGATCTACTCTCCCTCTTTCTCTCTCACTCTCTCTTTCTCTATTTTTCTAGAGGTTGATACCAATACGATAGCTCTTACCAACAGATGTCCTGTCGCACGTTCGATGATAAAGTGCGAGAATGAAAGAACCTGCGATGACACTAGCGAATAGAAAGAGAGAAATCCATCTTCATGCGACTCTCGTACACTAATCGATCGTGCACCTGTGTGTGACAATGGTACAGTGTGCTACATGCTTTATGCATACTTGGTTTTAAGTTTTTATAAATAAAAAAACGACTTAAATATATAAACTGGATTTTTTATTTTTATATTTATTAGAGTAAGATATATGTTATGCAGGCAATGAAAGCCTGTTTTTTCACATACGAGATATTTTCTCTCACTCTTTTTGTACATGCTCTAAATGTTAGATAAGTGGAGAGTGTATACATATTTATGCTGCATGTTGTCAAGAGAGTTTGAAATGAAAAGCTCTTTTGAAAGTAAAAAGGAAAATAAAGTATTTTAGGTATTAAAAATAACTTTTAAAAATCCGGTTGGTTAAATCAATAAAGCATAAAAAAGATGAAATGATTAAGATGAAAAGGCGTTTGACCCAGTTAAAAATATTAACTCATAACAAAACAAAATCTGTAAAGTACGAGCGGCTTTACACTAATGACATACACTGTAGTAGAAGATCATGCTTGAGTATTGGGCGCCCCTATACACTATGCCGAAAAGAGACCGCTATATAAAATACTAACAAGGTGGATGGCGCATTTCAAGTGCGCGAAAGAGATGAACGATGTTTCCCCTAAATTTGCCTAACGTGCTGGATGATCTCCATCGAAAATAGTACAACCTCCTTGGTGGATGCTCTCCTGGTAGCGAGAATCGAAAACCTGGTACTTTTCGGAGAAATTTTGCTTGTCTGGTCGGGGCAGTTTCGAGATCGAAATGATACCTCCTGAAATGCATGCTCTCCTGGTAACGAGAATCGAAAAACTGGTTCTTTTCGGGAGCACTTTTTCCTTCGACCAGTTGGGATCGGGCCGGATGTTTTCGATCGGGAGCATACCTCCTTGGATGGATGCTCTCCTGGTGTCGAAGATCGTTCGGCTGGTACTTTTTGGAGGATTTTTTCTCAACCAACGAGGAAGTATGCGAACGGAAAAAAAATCGGAGGATCGAATTTTGTGAGCTCCTTTGTCGGATTCTCTCCTGGTACACGAAACGGAGCAGCTGTCTGTTTCAAAAGGTCGTTTCTTTCGGAGTCAAAAATTGGATTTCCCTAAGAAGTTATGAAAAAGGGGATACATATTTCTTTCAGTAGATCTTACCCATGCAGTCGATCACAAAATTTAATGTCATAGAAAACGATTTCGGATAACCATCAATAGAAAAATAATAAGTAGGAGTAGAACAAATCAGGCGAAATTTGAATAATTTTCAGAAATGTATGTCTCCCATACGTCAGTTTTTTAGATGCAGAAAAAATAGTTAGTTCCGGATCTGGCATTCAAATCAAAAAATAAAAAAGGCACTATTTACGCATCAGTTGGCTTCGATTGTATTCATTCCTTTTCTTTACATATTACAACGCTAGTGAGTTATCTTAGGAAGGTTGTTGTTCTCCACGGCTGCTTTTACCGTGTATCAGTAATTTCGGACCGTCCGCAAGAAATATCGCACGCAGTCATGCTACTCGCGAATTGTTCTTACTCGGAACGTAAGTAATTACTGTTTCGAGCGTGTTCTCGCTCGGTGCTCTTAAATGAATTCTTACACACTAAATAGTTGCGTTTGCAGACGAACATTTCTACAACCCTCCGCGTCCACGGCCGGAAGATTGCTGTCCTTGTCCTTGCCATCCTCCTTTGTTGCCTCCTCTGCCCCCACCTCCGCCGCCACCCGCTCCACGACCCCTGCCCCGAGCGGCTTGTGCTCGCAGGATGGCCGATTTGCCTCGCCCGGCCGTTCCCGTTTTGGCCCCTTGCTTCTTGAACATGGGCGCGTTTTTCAGCATATCCGGCAGGATGAGGAACCGGATTTTCGACCCACGAATGTACACATTCTCCAGATTACCGACGCGTCCATCCCGGTAGGTGACGGTGATCTGCGTCATTTGGCAGTTCATGTTGTCCTCGGCTTCGATCAGCTTACCGCGGTATACCTCGCCCGTGATAGTTTCGCAAGTCACCACATGGCCTTCCGCTTCGTGCAGCACTTTAATCGGCACTCCAATAGACATGATTTAATGCAAAAATGGCAGTTTTCCACGCGCAAAAATTCACTTTGCTAGGCTTGTTGATGTTCTGTTTGCAGAGCGGCAAACAATGACAGCTTCTCATGTGTTCGTGTTTATCAGCAGCTGCTGAAGGGTTGACATGCTGTGTCGCTTATAACACCGGATTGAATTCTGCTAGATCGTGCACAGTAGTCGAACCTGAAGGAAAAACGGACAATTTTCTAAATTAAATTAATTTCATAATGTTTTGTTCAACGAAACATGCTGGGAATTAAAATAACAAATGTTTTACGGGTGGTTTTTAATATCCATTACGACTAATATGTAAAACACTGCAAACATTCGTTGAAAATAATCTCAACATTCTTTTGTACTTTTTAATTTGCATTTGGCATGAAATGGTGCGAAGAATGGAGTTTTTTAAGCGCAATGTTTTATTGGAATCGTTATCTTTGCTTAAACAGCATAATAAAATATATTAAAGTTTACCGTTCTAAGCCACCCAGTGAGAAAGATCTGCTCGAGTGAGAAGTGCATTTGCTCGAAACCTGTTCGCAATGAGAATGCTGCTCGAATTGTGCTGAAGTTGTCACTGTTGTCAAAACGATCGCAGCTAACAAAAAAACAAACAGCCTGCAATTTGCTGTTTAATTTCCATTTTTAATAATATTGATCAAAAGGTGTAAACAATGCGCTGAGGTTGTGGAATGTTGTAAGACGCCGTCCGTTGACTTCGGCAATGTGTAGGGTTATCTCCGTCGCGATTAGATAACGGCTCAAAGTGTCCGTTTTAATGTTATGAATAGAAGCCATCTTCCGTTTTATGTAATTTTGGGACTGCTAGTGTGTTGCTGCTGGCTTATGCTGTCGATTGAGCAGCGGTGGAAGTAGCTTCAACGAGCGAAGTACGCACGGTCTGATTGTAGCTGCTCAACTGGAACGCGACTTAAGGTAAGTGGTTTGAGCTTAAGCCATTGACTTTTAACCATAATGTGTTCAATCCTCAATTAGGGGCACTTTGGTGTAGGCTAATAGGTCAACTCACAGTGACCATTCCTCCATTCATCAGTGTAGTCATGGCCAATGACTTATTTAAAGTGATTTGCGCCTGAATTACAGCACTGCATTCTTAAGAATGACGTTGAGCTTTTAGCAATAATGTTTCAAAGCGATGTTCTTGGGTTCACGACACTGCACTCTGCTGATAGAAGCAACAACTATTTATAGTTGATATCTATTTGTAGTTTGTACCGTGCCTTGCAGAAGATCCCGTTAAACAAAGGGCTCGCTTGCTGTTTAGATGATATGGATGTGGAGCATGTGGTTCAGATAGTACACGTAGCAATGGATTAAAGTCAAAGACCAAAAGTCGCTTACAATTATTTCGGTGGAAATGATCGTGAAAAATATTCTTCTCATCCTTGATAGAACTGTGCGGTGTGTGATATTATCAGCAATGGAGAGATTAAAGAACTGTTTGCTCAAAAAACCTTCCAAGAATGATCTGGACGATGGACTGGAAACGGCGACCGAGTACACCGAACGCTGGACGTCGGTGCGCATCATATACTACACCATGTTTCTGATGTCGCTAGGATTCAGCATTATTCTCACGGGCGTGTGGCCGTATTTGGACAAGGTAAGGGATTGGGAAAATGGGAAGATAGCTGGTCCAAGCAAACATTACCCATACTAATCCAATTTCAATCACTAGCTAGATCCCCACGCCGGAAAGGAGTTCCTGGGATGGATAGTGGGTGCGAATCCGGTCGGACAAATGATCTTCAGCCCGCTCGTGGGATGGTGGGGCAATCGGTTAGGATCGATCCGTTTGCCTCTGCTCTGCTCGCTGGCACTGTTCTCCGTTGCCAGTGGAATCTACGCGTGCCTCGAGCTGTTTCCAACGCATCAAAAGTATTGGATGCTTTACTCCAGATTCCTAATCGGTGTCAGCTCCTCCAGCGTGGCCGTGTGCCGTTCGTATCTTTCGGCAGCCACCAAGGTGAAGGAGCGGACCGGTGCCGTATCGATGGTATCACTCGCACAGACGCTCGGATTTATCGTTGGCCCGGTACTGCAAGGGGCCGTTACCATGTTCGGTGAAGATGGATTGCCGCTGATGAGAAACAAATTGCACCTCAATATGTACACTGCAACGGGATGGATTAACGTGCTCATGGGCATTTTGAACTTTTGCCTGTTCTTACCCTTCGTGTTCAAAGAAAAGCGAATTGCTGCCCGCGAAGCCATGATGCAGCAGGGAATGCAATCGGAGAAGGAAACTTGGAAATCCATGAAACCTGATTATTTATCTGCTTGGACGTTAATATGTGCATTTTTCATACTGGTCTTCAACTTTGTATTTCTCGAAACGTATGTAATTCGAATGAGCTCGAAAGCGCGCACCGATGCTAACCTTTTTCGCGTTGCTTTGTTTTTTCTCCGCAGATTGGCCACCCCGCTGACGATGGACATGTTCGCTTGGACGAAAGGCGAAGCACTGTACTATATGGCATGGATTATGGCCGTGGGAGCCATATTGGCTAGTGCCATGTTTCTCATGATTGATCCATTATGCAAGCGGATTCCGGAACGGCAAGTGCTGATATGGGGTGGATTTTTCCTCATGGTGTTGGGGCGCGCCGTCTACATCCCGATGAGCGATACGCCGCCCAAGTTGGCTCTTCCAGAAAATGAAACACTAGCGGCAATGCGCATGGAGGATACTTCGCCGTACGTATATGGGTCCAATTTTACGGATGTGCGTTCAAATTTGACCAAAGTGGACTTTGACTACGGTGGACCCATTACCACACTCGAACCGATCACAGTTGATGACGCTAAGGACTTGCTAGGATGTCCCCCGACGCAGGAATGGTGTAAAACTACGCGGGGCATGACCATCACTCAATTCCTTATAGGATACGCTTTCACGGCGATCGGATACCCGATTGGAGTTACGCTTATTACTACCATATTTTCCAAAGTTCTTGGACCACGCCCTCAAGGCACGTGGATGGGCATAATGACCGGTTCGGGCTGTCTGTCGAGAGCATTGGGTCCAGTGTTTTTATCGACCATTTACACCAAGTATGGACTTTACTGGACCTTCGGCAGCACGGCAGTAATGATGGCTGCTACCATGCTGTGGCTGTGGCAAATGAGGTATGCTCTATTACTCGTGAACCCACCTCGCAGTATATTACAAAATAGAATCGTCCCTTTCTCTCTTCCACCAGACAAAGATTAGTTCCTATCCCGTACGATGTGAATTGTAGAGGAGAAGAACTGGTAGCGGTGGTCGCTAAGCAGGACCAGACAGCCGAACCAAAAAAGACAGCCGATGCAGCGACAGATCAGCTGAACGGAAATTCTAAGGCCGGCCACGTTGTCGGCGACAGCTGATCCTTCTCGCCGTTATGCTGTTGCATAATTGGCAAGCAACTATTTGCTCACTTTACATATACTATATTTCCGTGTTACAGGCAGTGGTGTGCTTTGTTGTGATATTTTCCCTCATCGATAAGCGAAACGTGCAAACAGGAAGCGAATTGTGACCGAAGCCGCAGTGAATGAAGCGAATTTGCATAAAAAAATCCCGATCTCATCAACCTCTTATCAATCACTTGGTGACTCGTCATTCCGAAATATTTTGCCCTCCCGCTCTTATGCTGCTGTATTGATTGGCGCGGGTATCAGCGGCGGCGACGTGTGTGCAATAATCCCGGTCAACTGATAAGTAACACCACAGGGAGGTGGCAAACTGAAGGGCAAATAATGACCAAAACAAGTACCGGGGGTAGACGCTTAGCGGGCGCTGCATTTACCGTGCCGATGAGACTTCTAGCGCTTCTAAGCAAAACTGGTTCTTGACTTAGTGTCGATTAAACCTATCGCGCGAGCGCATGTGCGCAATTGCTCCGCGGGTGCGCGATCGTGAGAATGCAATGTTTGATTTATAAGCGTTATGGCGTGGGGAATGCAGCCAATTAATTTTTACCTGCCCTTAAATCATCTAAGTGAGTGCTTTCTCCTCCTGAACATTGATTGCAAAATATGACCGCCAGTTCTAGGCCGGAAGAACAAGTTTGTGAAAAGCGCAACGGAATCGTGTGGGAGCACGCTTGCCATGATTTTGGAACCGACCGGGCCGATAGTTAAGTGACCAAGTGCACATTCCGTGTTTGTAGCTCACGATCATGGCATCGATCGGAAGTTGGTTGCGCGTAGTACAAAGCGAAAAAGACCGTGCAAGCGAGCTGGAAAGTGATTTCGAATATCGACAACGATGGATCACGATAAGATTAGTGTATGTGAGCGGTTTTCTGATGTTTTTATCGTTCGGCGTGGTGACAACGGGTCTGTGGCCTTACCTACAGGACGTAAGGAAAACAGTAAACGTGTGCTTCCAGCGCTTGCACGTGGTTAATTATACTTCTTTCCCCTTCGTTCAGATGGACCCGACGGTGGGGAAGGCTTTTCTGAGCGTCGTGTTTGCTGCTCCTCCGACTGGCCAGTTGCTTTTTAGTCCGCTTATCGGCTGGTGCTCCAACAGATTATCTTCAATCCGAGTGCCGTTCGTACTGCTAACAGCCTTGTTTGTATTCGGTAATGCACTGTACAGCGTGGTCGAGCTTTTTCCCGTACCCTATCGAAAGTACGTTATTCTGCTCTCAAGATTTGTCTTTGGCGTATCGACGTCAATAAATACGCTTAGCCGAGCGTACATTTCAACGGCCACTAAGCTGTCCGAACGCACGGGAGCCATCTCGATGAGCTCCCTGGCTCAGACGTTCGGGCTTGCAATCGGGCCCATCATCCAGGCAGCACTATCGGCGATCGGAAAGGACGGCTTTATGTGGTACGGGTTGCGGATCAACATGTACACCATGGCCGGGTGGATTTGCGCGATCGTTGGAGTAGTTTACATCATGCTGCTAAATCCGTCCTGCTTCGTTCATCGCACGATTGCCGCACAGGAAGCGATGAAAACAATCGGATGCAGCAAGGCCACGGATACGTACGAGCCTTTGAAGATGTTCTCCATCTGGACAGTCATGAACGGGTACAGCGTTTTGATGTTTTTCTACGTATCGGTTCAAACGTATGTGTGATGTGATTGGTAGGGCAAACAGCAGCGTACAACAAGTACTCATCCAATTTTTTATCATCTTTCCTTTTAGGGCGCTTTCACCGATATCGCTCGATCAGTTTGGATGGAGCCACGAGGAATCTCTTTACTACCTGGGCATTCTGATCACGGGCGGCACGTTATGCTCTTGTGCAGTGTTTCTACTGTTGCCCCAACTATGCAAACGGTTTCAAGAACACAATGTGTTTCTATTTTTCGCCATGTTACCGCTTTTTATCAGTCAAGTGGTAATGATACCGGTGGGAAGCAACACAATTCCAATGTTTGATTCGTCCAGCAACAACAGAAGCACCGCGGGCGGTTGCCCCGTCGAACAGGAGTGGTGCAATTTCATTCCTTCGATCAATCAATATCAATTAACCGTTTCGTACACGATGCTGTGTGTTTCATTTTCGGTTGGTATAGCTATTAGTCAAACAATTCTTTCCAAACTGCTCGGTACGCGTCCCCAGGGCAACTGGATGGCGCTGTACACAAGCATCGGCGGTCTAACGCGCATTGTAGGACCTGCCTCGGTAGTGGTGTACGTTCGCTTCGGAACGTACTGGTTGTTTGGCCTGGGCGCAACTGTTTCCGGGCTTGTGCTCGCGTGGATGTGGTGTTACAAAAGCCACCTAAGAACGACCAAAAAAAAAAGCCAAACATCCGAATTGCAGCAAATGACAGGACAGGAATGATTTGCCCTAATTTAAAGTTACAAAAAATGCATTATTTATTGTATAGACCGAAACTCAGTATCACCGGTCGGTTGGGGGAATGTCGTTTCCTTGCATGTTCATGGCTTCTTCGAGCGTGTTGGGCAGTTCGTTGTTGAGCGTTTCGGGAAACTTGAGCGCCGCTACTCCCGCAGTAATGCCCAGAGCGCCAAACAGAACCATCGGTAGCGGTGTCCAAAATTTAGCCAACAGCGGCGTCTGCGGTGCAATCATCGAACCGATCCGTCCAAACATGGAGCATGTCGAGAGCAGGCTTTGGCGTAGGTTTGTGGGAAAGATTTCCACCGTATAGATGTAGAGCGTACCGAACGACATCGTGATGGTGAGTTTGCTGAGCAGAAATAGTGTTAGGTTGAGAGCAGGCGCATCTGAAAGTCGAATATAGATTGTAAAGAAAGCTCAAGGTGTATAACAGGCCTAGGAATCCCTTGCTTACCGATACCATCAATAAATGCGGATATGATGCAGAACAGACCGCTTAAAACGAGCGTTGCAAACAGTGTCTTCTTACGCCCTACACGATCGAGGATCAATTGCATCAAAAAGAATCCGGGCAGTTCGATCAGCGAGACGAGAATGAAGTTCAAATATTTGTTGCCCGATAGCGAGACAGAGTTGAGACTCAGGCCAAAGTAAACCATCGTGTTTGTGAGCCAGCAAAAGGAACAGTTGATGACACGCAGCACTAGGCCCGGGTTTTGCAGCGCTTCGCTCAGCAGATGTGTGTAAGTTTTATTGTCTAACGAGCTGGTTGAATTGCTCTTAGTGTCGGTGGAGTTGAATTTCGCCAACGCAACCGGGGACAACGATTTGCCATTTACTTTGGCGGCTTTTTTCAAAATTTTAAACGCTTCATCTTTTCTGTTTTTAGACAACAACCACCGGACGCTTTCCGCGGTTGTGTAAAGCAGCGGCAGAACCAGCAGACCAGGAATGTACAAAATGCGCAGCAGTGTGCGCCAATCGCGGAAATACATGGCCAGCAAACCGAGCAGTGCTTCCCCAAACGAAAAGGCACAGGAAATAATGTTGTTACCGGTTACGCGCATTTTCGGACCTACTAGCTCAAGCGCCAGTATGAATGCGGTAGTGTACATGGTGGAACCAATGACCGGGTCTAGAAATTCCATCGCTATAAACATTTCGTAGTTGGTTGCGAATGAGCGTAAAACACCGAACACTGCACTGCCGGCCACACTCACTAGAAGGATCCACTTGCGACCGAACCGATCCGACAGATAGCCTGCGATTGGGAGGGCTACAAACTGTCCCACGTTGTTGACGGTGCCCACCATCGTAAGTTTCCAATCGTTTTGCGCACATGTTATATTAAAGTCTCGCACTATCGTTGTTTCGTCGGTTTTGAACACAAATCTATCACACGCAACAGAGTCGGAAGAATTGAAGCTTTCGCTACTGCACTCCAGCTGCAACGGCGCGGTTTCGTTCGAAAGGTATCGGAACCGTTGACATCGTGCATCAGCCTGGAATGGAATCGATCCGTTCAACCAATCGGGATGGTAGATAGTAGTGGCAGGGAGCTCACACTCTGGCACTAAACATCTGCAAATGGCAAACAGAACACAGTGAGGCTCTTCGGTGGAACCTTAAGTTGGTTGGCCCCAGCAAGCTAACCTGTACTCAAGATTGCCGGCCGTGAAGATGTAACTGAGTGTGAACAGGGCATTGAATATGATCGGCAGTACCATCAGCCCGTATTGTTTCGTTTGAAACAGCCCAAACTGACCGATCTCCTGCAGCACTTCGTCCAAGTCCACGTCGTCTTCGGATTGTGGCATGGTGAACGATTAAATACGAGCGATTACACTGTTTCTTCCTCTGCTCTGCAGCACCGGCACGTTATAAAACGATTTCCACGCGTGAATAGATGTTACGCGTTAGATTGTACGCTACTACACGAGAGCAACAACACGCGGATCACGGGAGAGCACGTATTCTGACCGGAGTACTACGGCGCTAGTGAATTTTTCCTCACATGAATGAAAGCTATTTTCGACTGGTGTCTGACAAGTGCCGGCCTGACTCCGTTCGCGTCTGTCGCTACTACTGCGCGTGCTCCGTGTCGCCGAACGCGAGAAGCGTCGCCCGGCCACGCCGATTGGAATAAGTTAATATTGTTCTATTATCGGTAACGCGTTAATTGAATTTGATTGATTTCACTTTACTCCACTCTTAAGGAGACGACCGCAAGAGGCTCCACCAGGCGGACCGAGCAAGCCGGATCCGAATATTCATATGTGTGATTTGGCAAGGTTATTGTCGAGTGGCAATGTGCCGGTAACTACAGCAAATAGTGTGTGATTGCAAATCGTTTAGAGATAAAAGCGAAGAGAGCAAATCATTTGAATGATTATCAGCTGCCATTCGCTGGCTGGTTCTGATAATGTATAATCTTTGTAAATACGAATTGAAACCCTCGGTGGACTTTCAACGCTTGTCTAACCGTACGCTCCTTCATTGGTTGTCATTTTCGGAAGAGCGTTGTGGAGGTTAGGGTATATTCTCCCCTCCATGGCCACTTGAGTAAACGAACCGGCAGACACTAAGCAGGAGAAGGGGCCGGGCGATTCAGCAGGTAGTCTGCCGTGAACTGAAAAGTACTGAGCTTCATATTGCAAGCATTCATCTATCTGTGGCTGATGAATTGGCAGTGAGCTCAGATCCTGCGTGCGTGACTCGTGTGTGTTATCTTATTACTTCACGAGGAAAGTTGATTGATTGGTTACCTGAGGAAGTAAGTCTTCGCTTCCTGCCCGTTCTTTCCTGCTCGTGTGTAGTTGTAATAAGAAAATCAGCATCCTAAGCAAGTGCAGAATGTTTTATTCGTTTTCCGAACGATCGCTATCAAAACTGTTCTGTTTAAGATTTTCTGCCTCGCTGGCTGTGTTTGGCAGCCGGACATTGCCGGTCTCGGGAAATTCTAGAATCGTAAACGCTGATAGTAGCGCAATGGAACCGAACAGGGTCATCGGCAGGGGTTTCCAAACTCTGGCCAGCAGTGGCATTTGTGGGGCCACGATCGACCCTATTCGGCCGATCATAGAACACATGGACAGTAAGCTTTGTCTCAGGTTGGTGGGAAAGATTTCCGCGGTGTAAATGTACAGCACGCCGAAGGAAAATGATATTGCCATTTTGCTGAAGAGGAACATGGCCGTGTGGATCCAGCTTTCATCTGCAATTTTGGAAAACAATGTACGATTAATTGCATCAATTGGATGAACGTAGATAATTGCTAATTACCCTCTGGAATGGCCAGTGTCACCAGGCACAAGACTCCACACAGCGCCAACGACACGAACTGTGCCATCCGTCGTGGAAATCGGTTCAGGATGAAGTTCATGCTCACCGCGCTAGGTATTTCGACCAGGGTTATCAAGATAAAGTTAACGTTCTTGTCTCCCGCTAGTGTGACCGAATTCAAAGTGAGACCATAATACACCATCACATTGGTGAACCAACAGAACGAGCAGATTGCCAGTCGTATGGTCAGACGTTTGAATTTGAACACTTCCGCTAGCTGTTCGAAGAAGGAAGAATTCGCCGGCAGCTGGGGCGACTCGCATTGATAGTCATTGGTGGCAAAGTACTTGAGCGTATTCTCCGACAATGTTTTCCGATTAGTTGTGGCCGCCTTCAGCAGTATGTCGATCGCTTCCTTGTTGCGGCCCTTCGATAGCAGCCAGCGCACACTTTCGGCCGTTATCCATAGGAACGAAAGCGATACGAGGCCCGGCACAAACAAGGCCAGCAGATAGTAGCGCCAGTTGTGTATGAACATTGCAATAACGCCCATGGCGGCTTCGCCCAGTGCGAACACTACCAAGCACAGGCTTTTGGCAAAGACGCGATGCTTGGGACCTACCAGCTCCTGGCCAAGGATGAACGCCGTCGTGTACATGGTGGAACCCAGCAATGGCTCTAGGAATTCGAAGACCAAAAACATCTCATAGCTCACTGAGAACGATCGGATGATCCCTAGGGTCGAACCCAGCCCGAGGCAGAGCAGCAGGGCCCGTTTGCGACCGTATCGATCCGAAAATAAACCACCTAGCAGGAGTGCCAGCGCCTGAGCGACGCTGTGCAGTGTTCCGACCAAAGTTATCTTCCACGTGTTTTCATCGCAGGTGAGGTTGAACTGAAAAGCAGAGGTGTGTTAGTGTCGCTTCGCAATAAACATTACAGCCGCTGTGGATGAGATATGTTTTCAACCAATGAAAGCTGCTCATCTCACATCATGCGTTGGTCGCGCATCACCCCATCAGCTGTTCCGCATTGGTCGTAAAGCCGGAGCGGATCACTCACTTCATTCACAATCGTAGTAGCCGCTTTATCTTCATACACAAAGTCGAAACATCGCGTGATAGCGGACTCGTTGAAGTCGGACGCTTGGCATTGTAAATAGTCGCCGGTGATGTTTACAAACGGTTCGTACCGTTCACACCCGGCCGGTTGGTTGCGCACGAACGGAACTGCTGCATGTAACCACTCGGTGAGGTACGCTGTGTCGTTACGGCTCTCGCACTCGGGAATGTAGCATCTACAAAACAAATCATGTTGGTCAGTGGACAGTGATCCTGCCAATGCACGCGGCGCTTTTTGTGGCTCACCTGTACTTAAGATCGGCGGCAGTGAACACGTACGACAGGTTGGAGAACGCGTTAAACACCAGGGGCAGTATCATCAGCAGAAACTGCCGAAGCTGGAACCGGCCAAATGTGCCAATCTCGATGAGCACATCGTCTAGCGCTAGTTGTGTCATTTCGTTGCACTACCGAAACCGTGTGATGCCGCTGCGAAATCTAATCTCAGACTGTTCTACTCCACTGCCAACGAGGAAACGCTGTCGCTTCGCAGCAATCGCTCTTCTTTTGTCATTCGTTTTATCGCTGATTATGGACGTGCTGAGATGAGATGTTCACCAACACGCATAATGCGTATCGGCAGGCGCACTGTGTGCGTTATGCTCAGCAGAAAAGGGCAGTCAAATTTCCACACAACGGCCCTGCTTATGTTCGTGCAGTGGGGTTTTATTTTTAGCGCACTGTTTTATGAAGCATACATACTTCCACACACGCGTCTTCTGTGTGTATCCCACCAACGTGGGAAGCTAGAATTGGTGAGGCGTTGCTCGTCTGATGACACTTGCGTTGCGCGAGTAGGCATGCACACTATTCGGAGTAAATTATGCACTTTTCATGCAAAGAATTGCAGCCGAGCGAAACTCGAGAGCGAATTTCTTAATGTGGTACCTTACTCATCGCAACTCAGTGATGAGATTACCATTACCCGACTTCGACTGAAGGATAATAATGATGAACTTCTCGGAAAACCATTTTCGGAGTGTTTGCGATGCTGAATTTGGGTGAAAATCTTGTCGTATTACATCCGCCTAATTTACCTCTACCCTTCGAGAACTGGAGTTCGATCCTGACCTACACAGTAAAATGTATGACAAGTATCAAATGGCTAAATCTAATCTAGTTTGTCAGCATGCAACACACTCAATGGGAACTTGAATTAAAATCGTATCAAACAGATGTCGCATTTTCCAGGAATATGATTCAATTTGAATGTAAATTTGAAAATAATGTGACAATTGCCATTCATCCGGCAAGCAGTAAGTAATGCGTCAACAAAATTGCGATAGGGTTGGAGATGTTTATAAAAATGTCCAAGAGGGCGAATCGTACGATCACTTGCCTGAACGGTGCGTTTCGTGTGCGGTCTCTTGGTGTGGAGAGGTTATTGTGTAAAAGATGTTTCTTTTGGGAAGGTAACTATGAGTGAAGGTCCTTCAGTTTTGCAAATTCAAAGTACATTTTTGCTTTAGTCTTGTTCTGCTGGTTAGTGTGACGCAGCGGTGCGTGTCGGAAGCGAGCGCATCGCAATTTACGTACGTTGAGGGAAATGTGTCCTGTACGATCATTAATCTCACCAGCGATAGTGACACTAAGGACTACGCTTTTCTCACCAATAACACGGAGGAGCTGGTATTCAACAAGGCCAGCATAGACGTGCTCGATCTAACCAAGCCGCTCGCCACCATTGCACCTTGGAAGATTCTGATAAGTCACTCGAATGTTACGCGCATAATTTTCCCTGCTCAGATGAGTCCGAGCGTAGTGCATCTGCTGGAAATGAACGTTGACGATGTGAATTTCGATGAGAACATTAGCTTGCAAGATTTGCGAGCGGACTACACGTCGCTGCAAGTGATTTCGCCCACGGTATCGAAGCTGCACGCGCTGGACATACTCTGGGTAACTCATTCCCAGCTGGCCAACTTTAGCTTTGACGTGCTAGAAAACTCCTCCGTGTCCCTGCTGTATCTGGTGAGCAACAAGATTGAATCGGTAACGATTTCGCCGGGGGTGGTGTGCTGCCAAAGTTTGGAAGAAATCTTTCTGTCCGATAATCTGCTCACCACGCTAGACCTCGGCACTGTTGCATTGATGAGCAAGCTGAAGACTCTGTTTTTGGAAAACAACAAACTGACCGATTTGTACGCGAATGTTCCGAGCGCAAACCAGACGCAAATGTTGCACCCAGGAATGGAGGACGAACGTGAACGTGCTGAATTCTGTTCGTGGCGTCAGTACTACATTAGCCAAGAGCAGACGGAAGAAGAGCTCAGCACGCCCAGCTGCACGGACTATTTTGCTACGCTGCTATCGCTTCATCTCGCTCGCAACAATATTGTGCATGTCAATTTCAGCATCTTCAGCTTGATGAATAATCTGAATTCGCTGGATTTGTCGAAAAATCGGTTGATCGATTTGATTGCTCCCGACGATGCGGTACCGATCAGGCTGAGCGAGCTGTTCGTTTCAAACAACAACATAACGGAGGTCTACTTGAAACCGTTCGTCTCGATGAAAGCAATCTATCTGTATGACAATAATGTGAAGGGCTTGAATATGAGCAGCTTGCCGGACGATCTAGACTATTTAAATCTCATCAACAATCCGCTGAATTGCGAAGCTTTGCCCCATTTGAATCGACGCTCCGCGATACCGGTCTTAGGTCCGTACACGGAATGTTGAAATGGCGAATTGTAGGACAAGGCTGTGTATCGTAAAATCTTGTATATTTAGGTGAATAAAGTTAAACAAAAACACGTGTTGCAAGTTTTCGCTTTTCCACCACCTCAGGTACATATATTGTGCGAATCACTCACAGTTAACATTCGATATGGAAGTGTTGTTAGAAGAATTCATAATGTAATTTTGTGCCTGGAGCTCCTGTTACCAGTGTACGTATCACAGGTTCACAAAAGGCAAAACGACTCCAACGGTACGCACTGCGATGTAAGCTTCCATTCCAAACAAGGTTATGTCCGGCTGAGCTATCAGCTTGAACTGCAGCTTGTAATCTCCCGGTGGAATGTTTTTCGGAGCATGTCGATCCTGAAGGTACCAGGATAAGTTGTAGATGCGATTCTGCGGCAATGAAAGCTAGGTCAGGATGGAATTGCATTCGCAAGCGTTTCACGAGACTACTCACCCCAGTAGGACACGGAACCAGCAGCTCTGGAAGCGTTTCATTGATGATGTCGTAAACGTACTTTTCGACGCTTACCTGTGGCGGATGTCGTATGAACTCACAGCCGTTCCCTAATATCGAGATCATAAATGGTTGGTAGGTGCTAAACTTATAGAACAGCATCACTTTCACCAAAACGTCATCGTATATTTTGTGAATGTTTATAGAAATGTTCACCATCGTCGGTGCGTTTCGCCGAGGAATACTTTTGCAGGTGTAAAGCGTCGATTCCTTGTAGGGCGTATCGATGCAATCATACTTTTTAATTTTTATCGAGTATGAAGAGGCACCGGCGCTGCTTGTTGGTGCATTTCTGAGCAGTGTTGAAAGGACAACTCCAATCATTAAGCACCCCGTCAGTTTGCTGTGTGGTCGGAACGCTTCCATTGCAAGCGCGGCGATGAATTGTTTGCAGCGTTGGTTGTTTTACTGAACGTCGGAGTTTGCCTCACCAGGTTCTGGCGAACTAAACAAAACGTTCAAATTTCCATGAGCTAGAAATGATTAGAAATGGTTTTATAATGATCGTCACTTTTTCACTGCTCCATGGAATTCGCAGCGCGTGCGTGTTCACCACTTTTACTTCGAAGCCTGTCATGTAATGTCGGACCAACCAGTGCGTTAAGCGAAACGATTGTTGATATGGAAATAAAAATAAGTTTAAAATAAAGAACTCACGTACATACTTTAGCGAGTGTGAGAAATAAATACGTTTTAATTATTTATCGCTTTACACAACAGCATGATGGAGATGAGTTTGTAGTTTGTTCCGGATTATCTGTGGCCAATTGCATCGGTTGGGTTGGAAGCGATCGACGATTTGTGGCTGAAATTCATTGACAGGTGCATTAGGAGGCAGGTGTCATATCGCAGCTATTGAGCTACTCGATCATCTATGCCCTTTTCGAATTGAAGCCATCAAATTGGTTTCGCTTCCGGCGTTTCGGTGTGTGATTGGTATTAGCCATAGCATAGAGAACGCGATGAACAGAGTTACTGCCAGGTGTAGCTCAGAGTCTAGTTAGTTGTAGGCAATTTTGTGTTAGAAAAACTCGAAACAGCACAAAAGTGTGTTTCTTTACAATGCTTTGAACCGCCTCAAGAGCAGCGAGTTTTAAAATTTATGAACTTGTTACGCGAAGGTGGTAAGGTAAGGTGGTCGGAATTGGTAAGGTGAACCCTTCCACTATCTTCCGGATGTTGTTGTCCGGATGGTTTATAGCAGTTTGGGCCATCATTCGCTTAAACGAGAGAACACAGAGCGAGCGACCACAAAAAAACAACGATATGTACAAACAGTCACAATTTGCATTTCTCTTTTATTGCAAACGAATATTGTAATCTGTTACCACAAGCAAATTCCTGACCTCGTTACCATAAATCCAATCATGGGAAGAAAAACGGAACAATGTTTTTTGGACAACAGAGTAACGACTTGAGCGCAACAGATGACTCCCGAAGAAGGTGAAGTTAGGCGACCGAGGGTTTGACGACGAATTATTTAAATTTTTGCCGAATTATTTCTTTCGGGCCCCGGGTTAAGCCTCTGCCCACCGTGCCTGGACACGGTGCACGGTGGTGCAAATCGAAGTGGGCTATTTTATGGAAACAAAAGTGCATGTAACGCATTAATGCGAGCTACCGGCGAGGCGGCCGCCAGTTGACTGCAACCAATCATCATGCAGAAAGAATAAAATTATCGAAATTTCGACCGTACGTATATGCAGAGAAAATAATCAATGCGTACGTGAATTGAGGGCACCCGTTTGTCCGGTGACAGAGAGAAACATTGGCAAATATTTCAAATCAACGGGAAACTTGTCCGAAGTAAGCAGCGAGCAACGGCAACTGGGCGAAACAAAAACATGATGTAAATACTGGCTACATTCCGGCAGTCGTTTGTTTAGCAGCGATCCGTCGTCCGCGGCAGCAATATTATTCCAAAATAAATACCCGGCAAGTAAGGAATTTGTATTATTCAAATGTTTTCCAACCGCCCTTAAACGTTAAATTGTGTATGTTTGGGTTTTGTCATTCGAATCCATTGTCATGAATTTATTTTTGTTGCTTTCACCCCCCCCCCCTCCCACCACCTTAAACACCTTCGCAGGATCACGATGGTGTTGGTAATATAAATGATTGGTGCAAACATTTTCTCCGAAGCATTCATTTGTGAAGATTTATGTTTTACAAAAGATGGCAGAGCTTGGCGTGAAAAAGAAAAGAAGCTGCTCGAAGGGGAAAAGCGGACAGCACAGTCAACGGTCCAGTAACGTCATAACGATGTACAGCTTAATACAGTATTCTTCGTGGGCTTGAAATATCTGCGGCAGCAAGCCCTCATTAGCTGAGCTAACTATACAAGATCAAGCAATAAATAAAACCAACCAAACGGTCGTCGTAGACCAAGCCAATGGGCAGCCTTTGTTTCCCGTTCGCGAATGAGCGTTGGTGAGGTTAGACTAATCCCATAAAGCAATGGAAAACACTTAGTAAAGACAGCAAGTAAAATGGAAGTCACTGTCGCTGGTCGGGGGAAAACAATATTGTTATTACCACGCTTGGGCCCAAGTGCTCTGACCGTTGGTCAGGGTGCAAAAGTCGCGCGAAAAGCACGCGCAACCGATATCGAAGCGCAAGCCAAATATAAGTAATGCGAAGTGGTCGGCGATTCTGGCGATCGTACCGGAAACACCCAAAGCTTCTCTTGAACCATTGTCTCACCGAAAGCGACAACTTATGGTGTAGTTGTTGCAGGCGACACTGTAAGATGTCTTCACTCGCAGATAAAATCGCGCTCGATGTCGTTGTCGCCTGACAAAGGGCAAAGTCGACGACGACGACGACGACGACGACGAATTCTGGTGGGCATTTGGAGCGATCACGTGGACCAGGAGGGAAGCAGCAGCGAGTCTTTGATCGAAACGACAGCCAGCAAAACCAACTTCTGACTTCTGTCCCCCCGGCTGTTGCCGTTGAAGCTGCCGACATGCACACTTCGTCCGCTGCCAGTGGGTGGACAGTAGAAGTTAGGGGACAATGTTATTTGTTCCCACAGCGGTGGTACAACCGGGCACACGGGGCGACGCGGTGCGCAGCGGTGGGTGAGTAATGCGAAGAAACAACCAGCTACAAATCAAAGTCTCAAACAATAAATACAACACAGGAAAAACACATTCATGTACGTACACTAGCTCCCTGTGCGATAAGAAGAAGCTATCGATCCCTCTAGGTCGGGGAGTCTCGTAATCTCGTTGGTATGATCAGGGATTTGCATCAAGCATCAGCATACTTGCCTTCTCGCGTTTTTCGCCGAGCCCAGACGCGCTGTGGCTGAGCGGAGTCGTTGTCTTTGTTGGTGTTACAGCTTCCACCAACTTCGGTGTTTATGTCAGACGGCGTCGGGCTGTGTTTGAATGGTTTTGAGGTTCCATTCGCAGCGTAATTCATAACAAAAAGAAAAATCCGAGGGAAAGATCGCTTGCGAATTAATGTTTTATGCAGCCAGCTAGTTATTGGTCTTGAATTGCAGAGGCGTGATTCTTGATGAAGTTTGCGGGCACGATCGCTAGATCGATCGAGTCACCGTCGCTACCTAACCGTTCGATTGTGGGATCGTTCGAAAAATGCATTGACAGTATGGGCAGACCGGGGAGAGAAAAACAACAAACATATGACTCTTAATTACAAACTAATAAGGCAGCAGAAGGCATTGGAAGGCACACTTTTCTGGTTAGATAAATTTGGCTGTCATTCCGTGAAATTCTAACCGATCTGATGAGCCGGAAAACCAACCGTCCGAACGGACGGGCAGGGTTCCGAACCTTTTGCATGTTACTGGAGATGATTATAAATATTTATATTTTACATCGCGCTTCGAAATGATGAAACCATCGTGCAGACGGTAAAGAAACGATCAACTATCTTTCATCAAATCCTGCCCGCTGATGACAAGAAACCGGTTCCGCTTTTCTTCATCGCGTTCGCCGTGTTGCCGTACTGTTTCCCGTGAAATCGATCCTCGGCGATCGCGACGAGACCGTCGTTGCGTCGTATCGTGATCCCGCTTCCTCTTACATCTTGGCATCATTTTAAATTGGTCCATAGCGGCTGCCCCATGCCCAGGCGCTTATAAATCGCTTTCCAGCTTCACCTGCAACATAGTGTTCGAACGGTGTACCTGGGGTCTCCCTGGGTCCCTCGGACACTTGGTCTGTCGGGCCGAGCAGCGCCCGAAAAAACGAACGTCTCGTGACTTGCACGATAGCAGAAGACCCTTTCGATAAATGACGGCATGTAAGGCTATCATTTTCAAATTAACAGAGCACAAGATTTATTATGAGCGTAGTTTTGGAGGGTTTGTGGAATTTTATTTATTTATCTATGGTTTTCACGGGCCCACACAACCTTGCGCTTCGGCCCCGCTCCGGCTCCGGCTGCAACCTACTCCGGGGATCCGCTCGGCTATTCGACACCAGGCAACGCCGCTTACAATTTTCATGCAATTTTTAGCATTATTACTCTTACCCTAAACCCGTTTAACCTTTCGAAGCAGAAGTTCAAAGTTGAGAAGCTCGTTAGCCGGGTAGCGGGCAATTTTCATTTATCATCCACCCAAATGCGCGTACATCGCCACTTCCTTAACGGGGGTTGAGAGAATCAATTAAACGATAAAGATGCTATGCTGAGCATTCAATCAGCTAATCAATTACGTGTGGTTACGCGTGTGTGTGTGTGGGGGGAGGGGGAGGAGTTGGTTGGTTTGAGCCGTTTGAAAAGGGCATGACAGGTACAAAAAAAAAAAATGAAATAAGAAGGCCGAACCGGACCGGTGGAGCAAACGCAAACGCGTCTCGGGTTCGCGATGATTGAAAAGCGTTTTGTCGCCTAAAACTCGGCTCAAATATGCCGTCAACTTCTGAACGGTAAGGAATGAAGCTTAGCCGTCGCTCGGACAGGGAGTGTGGGAGGTGAAGGCATCTCGGAGGCAGATCTAGTCATCGGTATGTCAAGATGACTGAATTGGGTTAATATAGAAAACAATTTAGCAGACAGCGGCGCTGTTCGACAGAGGAAATCGGTATAATGAAGTAGCCGAGGCACGAAAACGATAAGCAAGAAAATGGGGAAGAGCCAAGAAATTAGAGAAGCGGAGCGAGAGAGGCACCAAGAGCAACAGACCAGGCCAACAACAAAAAGCAACCGATCGAACATATTTGAAAAGCGCTCGGAGCTTCCAGCCTAACGATGGAAAATAATTTATTATCGACAAATGATTTGTTCTTTTTTATCTGCTCTCCAGGACTCGGGACCATTTCGCCCGGGCTGTGGTCCGAGTTTCATGGCTCTATGCATATTTGGGCATCGCGCGCTTGTTCGAATTTATTCCTATCTAGATTGATTTAAGCATAATTCTTGTACGTTAAAATGAAAAAGAAGATCAGCTCAATGAACATTGCTGATCAAACGAGATCTCACTCTTTGTGTGCGTGTGTGGCTGTGTGTAGATCGATGAGTCGCCCGTTTTGGGAGGCTAGTAATGTGGTGGTGAATTTGATAAAACCGATGAATCAAACGCTGCACAGCAATCTTGTGCTAAACAAGCTTTTGGAAGGAAAATCAATTAAAATCCAATGACGATCAAGTTCTGTGTTGTTCGTGTTCATCGGCTTGCCTCGAGCGGGGGAGAGAGAGAGAGAGAGAGGGGAGGGTTAGAGACGTGAAGGATTACAGTTACCTAATTTGTAGTGTGCCATAAGCATGTTAGGCTTCGTAATGTCTTTCTCTTTTGTTCGGGAAGTCACCACTGTGGGAAGTGATATCACAATAATCTTTAATTTAGTGCCATAGACAGTGACCGGGCTACAGTGTACCATGCTTGCCTAAGTCTCCATTTTGTTTTTCAATAGTTTACCTTAAACATTTACACAACCTTCCCCAATCAACGGAAAAGCACCTTACTCGCTTTCGGTTGAAATTTTAATGTAAACAATTGCAACTACCGAACAATGCACGGTGGAGGGTCAAAAATTAATTTAACAAACATCAATTAAACATACCTCGAGTTCGGGATGAGTGCTTCTGAAAGGTGCGAACACTTCCGTTAACGCCGTGGTATGTTTTCCGTTTTTAAGAGTGTGTGTGTGTGTGAGTTTGGATCGTAAGTCCATGCTCGGGCCGAGAAGAAATGGCGCTAAAGAAATTTCAAACTATGCGTGTAGATATACCCCTAATGTGTGGGACGCGAACAAAGAAAAGCATAACACTATTAACAGTGAATTAATTATCATGAAACGACGAATGCTACCTGTATCGAACAATGAGGCAGGAAAAGAGAGAGAGAGAACGAGAGAGAGAGAGAGAGAGAGCAAATGAACAGGGTGGAAGATTATAAAAAGGAAATATTTTATATTTAAAATAGAAAACCGAAAATTGGTCCGGCAGGTGTGTGGTGCAGAGTGGAAAACGCAATGTCAATTCCGAGCGATAAATATAGAAGGTGCTGGCGAAGACGAATGCGAGCACCAGCGTCAACATCAAAGCATTTACCGAATCGGAACCATGCATATGGTCTGGCCGAGCAGACCGGAAGCACGAGGTCACTCGGTAAGGGTTAAGGGAAGCGTTTTGATGACTTCGCCCGAATAGCCGAGCGGAGCGGTAGGACCACTTGAGAGTAACATTTTCATAATAGTGATGAAATAAATCAAATGAATTCCGCGTGCCATTCCCGCATGCCATTTCCGCCGAAGAGCTAAAATTATCATTCCCGTCGCAGATGAAGGAATTAGATGCTGGCCCCCACCGGGACACCGGGTGGCGTAAACGTGTGCCGACTCCTCGTCGGCCGGGAGAAGTTCTGTAGTTTGTGAACCAAATTAAAATAATATAACAATAAAAACGGTACCATCTAAGATCTTTCACCCCGTTTTTATGCCGCTTGCTAATGTAGCAATTTATGTCTCGGCCCCTTGGAAGGTGCTACGAATCGGAATAACCAACACAAATAAAGCAAAAAAAGCCCCATCGTTGAAATACAGACTCCCTGGCTGTGGAGTGCTGCTCCCTGCTCGCTGGGAATAACGAGTCCCCGGGGCCACGCATCGTTAGACTCGCATAAAAGGTGAAACCTACGTATTTTTCACGGTTTGAAACAATTTATTTGGTTTTTAGAACGACCGGCAGGCGAATTGGTGAAATGGAACGCAGCACGTCTGACGAGTAAGATCCACACCTTGTTGAGCGAGATTGAGCTAGGATCGATCACAACACACAGCCGGCCGGCCGGCCGCAGCGGTCCGGCCCCGAAATGAAGTTGAAATTTATGTGGACAGTACTATTTAATTAGAATAAATTATGAGCGTGCCGACGAGGCTGCGTGCGCTCTGGACCGCTCGATCTTCTCGCGCTGGTTTGGTGTTTGGTTTGGTACAAATTTAAATTCGATAGGATGTGGGTTTTTGTCTCTTCTGGCGGCGGCGATTGGTCAGCTTCAATGTGTCGGTAGATATATCAAAGCAGGGTATCGCTTTGAGTGTTGTGCAAAAGTTGGCCTGAAAGTAATTTAAAAGCAAAGCAAGCTTGTTGAAGTAATTTACACTCATGACGATATCGAAACGCAAGAAATGACGAGTCAGTGGCATTACTTTCGATGGCAGCTATTCTGTCTTGCTGGCTGACTCGCAAAGGGTTATCATTAGGGCAATATGATTTGTTATATGCTCTGCTAGATTCATTAGTTCTACAGTTGGAAGTGGCACATCCGGAACAGTTTTTTTTTCATTTGTGTTGCTGTTGCTGCTTCGTCCGTCTTGCCTAGCCCACTCATCCGTTTGGCTATTATGCTTCTACCCTTTAATTCGATGTAATCACTGCTATAGTTCTTCTGTTTGGAAGCAGCAGTCTGGCAGCAGCAAGCTTTCTGGCCCTACTGAAAGGCAATCTAACAAAATTACACAATGTGGTAGCACGATAAATGAAGAAAAAGTGAAGGAGGATTCGGTTCGTTTGAATCTATGATTTCCGATACAAATCTGAATCAAATTGCTAAGCGCTCGCGCGTCAGTGGATCAGATAACGATGACGGGAAGATGCTTTTGTTGATGCTGTTTTTGTGTGTGTTGTATTTCCGTTCACCTCCAGTTTCAATTGTACGTTTGGGCTACTTTGTAGCAGCAACGGCGAGAAGAAAACGGGTCAAAAAAGGTCGAAAGCTCGGACATGTTTTGCTTTCAATCGACACCACGCAAGCTGCAAGTAGTGTTGTGGGTCGAAATGTTTACGGATGCGTTTATGCTGCTGGATGCACACATAAAATTGTTAACAATAGTACCAAAAGGTAGCAGAATCGAACATAAATAAGATCGAATTAATCGCATATTAAGATTCTTTATACCGCGTGGAGAAAACACGATCCCTATCTCCCTTCGACAATCGGTGAACAAAAAGCGTAACGATGTGAAAACTTCAATCGCAATTCGTAGAGATAAAAGTAATGCCTGTGTATTTGTAGCTCGGTTTGGTGAACATAGGCTGTTGGGCGATAAAGAAAAAAATATGAATTTTTAACAGCTCCAATAAAAGAGCACGCGCATCCGCACACGCTAGAAGGGGTTTGTTGCCTCACGCGGCATTGAAGTCTTTTGATGCGAGCTCGTTCTTACAGTCGTTTTGAACTCATTCGGACAGTCATAATTACTTACCAACACTTATTATTTCTCGTCGTAAGATAAAAAAATTGCAGATTACACAAACAGGGGAACATATTTCGTTTTAAAAACAGGCACCTTCTGGTGTATGGTTTATTTCAATTGAATATACTACATTTTGCTAACAATACTTCAATCTCGGGGCAGTTCTGTTTTGCTTAGCATAGTGGAGGATATCTTATTGCTTCAATTTCGTTTACCTTGCCTACTCAGTTCTGTGCGAAACGATTCGCCAAAAAATAATTTATTTACGAGTCACGAGAAGGAATCTTCATAAAACTTTGAAAATGAAATCCGTTTATAAAACTGTGAAGGAAAGTGATTTGTTTTACCGGCCAAATGCTTCCACGTGCAGACGAACGTTCTATCAATTTTCCCTAGTTGTTACACGTAATTAGCTAGAGCTTGTTGTGAGCCAAGAGCATGTCGTTATCAGCGGTATTAGTTGGGATGGAAAGAGTTTATTAGCTATCACTCATACTAATTGTATTGCATTTATCGCCTATACTATGATGAAGCGTAGGACAAATCGATTCGAGTTGTTAAGGTATTGTTTGATGTTAATGGAGTAGAAAAAATCTGGGTTTATTAGTAATACAAAGCTAGGAAAACAGTTGCAGTTGTGTTTGTAGCTTGCTTTAAAGCCTAATTGTTGAATTACCGGAATCGGAGATGGATATTTGTCCTACGCATGCTAGTGATGGAATTAAAATATGTCAACTGTATTGCTCCAATATTTAAGTCCAATCAGTCTTTATCTGCATACGTTAGTAGTAGGAATTGTTTTCGTTTAAGCAGTATCTGTGCTAAAAACTAATCGAAGTTAACAATTTTCATTGCTGGAGTATTCGTACAAGGTTTTTTGAATGTGCACACGAGGGTCCGATCATCGATCGGTTTTAGTATCATTTGCTATGTGCAGTTTGTTTCTTGTGTGCTTTTGACTAGATAAAGTATAAAATCTATGAGCAAATAACAGCCTATTGCCTTTTCGCGCTACTACGTATGAATCGTTTCATCGACAACGTGTTGATGATCGACGAATTAAAAAACAAAAATCTCCTCTTGAGTGGCTGGTTTACACTGTCTAAAATAGCAACATTTTTCTCTCTGTCTGCTGTCATACGTACATTGCTCACAAGATAATATCTAGGATCAGACACTGGTGCCGTTTCTTTCGTGCCGTAGCATTACAAGATGGACGTTATATTGCATGTGAAAAGGATGAAAGAGGTAATCATAGTGAGTAAATGCTTTGCCTAGTTTTGGTAGCCAAAAAAGTGCTGCACCATTTTTTCAATAATGGCACTGGTACTGTCGTTTGCCGATGAATGCATCTAGAAGAATGGCACGACTTTCGTGCTCTATTGCATTGTTGTATGGGAGTGTGGGTAGATTCTTAAACTGAGCTTCATAGCGGAAGGCACCATGGGTTGTTTTACAGCTACATTCAATATTTGCAATTCCAAACTTGCGTTGATGCGCAAATAGAACACAAAGAGGTCTCACTGCTCTCAAACCTTGACAACAACGATCGGTGTGTTTACAAATAACTTACATGTGTTAATATCACAATTTCATTTGCGTGCATAAACTCAGCATTCTAACGGACACGTCTAAGACGACTTCGAATATCATTCTATTATTTATATTATTTACATTTACAGACACGGCACTCTGCAAGCTTCTAGATGTGAATGCCAACTGTTCGGGGCGAAGTGTTCAGCGGTGCAGAAGCTCTTAATTGCGCTTGTGTGGACTGCGGTTGATGCTGCTGCTGCTGTTGCTGCTGTTGCTGCTGTTGCTGGCTACTGTGAAGTTGTTGTGCTTGCATCTCGGTAGCGAGACCCGGCAGTGGTTGCGCAGTGCTCGAGTGGTACTCGGGTGAGCGTGGCTGCGATCGAGAATCTTGATGCTGAGCTGCGAGTTGATTATTAGTGCGGTTGTTTGGCGCAACACGGGTAAGTTGATAGCTATTGCGAACGTTTGAATGTGTCAGTGAGATGTTCTGCTGATGCTGCCGTCGCTGGTTATTGGGCACATCGGGCAGGGCGAACCGGAGCTTCTCCCAGAACAGTTTATCGCCCCATTGGAGATAGGTGTTCGTTTTCAGATACAGCCGAATGTCGGGATCGAGATCCTTCTGCGGCACTTCCCCGAGCAAAATAACGATCAAGCGACGACGTCTATCGCGCAACACCTGATGGTGTGCCGACTTGAACTCGAAACGACACCATTCGGATTTGATAAAGTTCTCGGAAAGCACCATAATGGTACGCCGGGACGATTCCACCGCCTGCAGGATGTTATCAGCAATGTACGCACCGACGGGAAAGTCGCGATAGTGAAGGCACAATTTATAGGACGGGTCTTCGTTCTCGAGCATGGGTGCCAGCTCCTCCGCGACGAACGCTTCGTCCTTCGAGCTGTATGATATGAATGCGTCGAACAGCTTGTCGCGCTCGTTTTTGTCGATATCGGCATTCCGGTAGAACAGGCGCACACCGAACTTGGAATGGAACCAAACGCGCATTTCCTGCCGGAACACGAACAGCACCAGCGTCAGAATAATCACCAAAGAAAAGCCGAAAAGACCGGTTACCAGTAACGGAATGTAGCCCTCGATCGGCTGCGGTGAGAGAATGGTTTTTCGCGAGGTCAAATTTCCGTTGATCACATTTTCGAGTGGGATGGCCCCGGTACACAGCGTGGAACTGTTATCGTAGTACACCAGGAAGTCGCCCGGGATGATGGCGGTGGCAGTGCCATCGGGCAGCGCATCTTCACCGAAGTTAGCGATCGCGTTGGATACTGTGCCGTTGCCGTGCATACCACTGGCAGTGGCATTGCTCGATACGTACGAGGCACATCTTATCTTGTGCCGATCGCGAACAAAATCGTACGTCTTGAGATACTCCTGGAATCGCGTCACGTAATCACATTCGCAGGACCAGGGATTGAACGCGAGCCTGATATCGTTCAGCTGCTTCGGCAAATGCCAAACGTTAAACTCCACGATACGATTGTGATCTAGTCGCAGGATCTTCAGCCCGTGCAAATGATCGAACGTGTGATTTGCGATCTGCGCTATGCGATTGTACTGAAGGAACAGCTCCTTCAGACTGTCGAGCCCCTCGAACTCGAACCCGTTCAGCGCGGTCAGCAGATTGTGATCGAGCTGCAAAATTTCGAGCTCCTTCAGGCCGTAAAACGTGCGATTGCTCACCGTTTCCACGCTCGACCCATTGAGGAAGAGGATTTTGAGCCGTTTGCGGCCGAGGAACGCGTGGCTCCCGAGCGACCGGAAATTGTTGCCATCGAGATAAATCTGCGTCGAATCCATCGGGATCTGATCGGGCAGTCGATCATCGTAGCCGGCCCGCGAGCAGTCGACCACGTTGGAGCTCCAACTCTGGTCGTGGTAGCAGGTGCACTGCTTCGGACACTCCATCTTGCAGTCGCAGGCGTAAAAGTCACAACAGTGACAGAGGGCGAAGCAGTGTGTGTCGTACTTGCAGAGAAATTGATTTGGCATTGCCTCGACGAGCGGCACGTATGTGCGGCCGCGATTGTACAACAGCTTGCAGTAGATGCTATCGAGATCCATTAACCGGGGCTGCGTTCGCGAATCGATGTTACTTTTTTGCAGCCAGTTCAGATTGCAATCGCACTGGTAGGGGTTGCCGCCGATGTAGAACTCGGGCAGCGGCCGGTCATCGGGCACGGCCGATATGCGCAGCGCGTTCGGATCGAGTGTGGTGATCTTGTTGCCGAATAGGTCCACCCGGGTCAGGTTGGGCTTCTTGAAGAACGTGTACGATTGCACCTTCGAGATAAGGTTGTCGTTGAGGTACAGCAGCTCCACACTGTTGGGAATCGCACTTCCGGTGATCTCGGTGAGCTGGTTGGAGCTGGCATCGATCGTGCTCAGCGCGAGCTGTGACTCAATCTCGAAATAGTTGCCAAGTTCGGTGATTTTGTTCGCGTGAATATCTAGCCACTGCAGCCCGGTGGGAATGAGTGCGTAATCGAACACCTCCAGATGGTTGTCGCTGATGTTGAGCCATAGCAGATTGGGCAGCTTGGTGAACAGGCCGGCAATGTCCGTCAGATAGTTCCCGTCCAGCCGAATCGCTTGCAGCTTCGTGTTGTTATCGAAGGACGATTGTTCGACCGTTTTGAGCCGGTTTTGGGACAGATTTAGGATGTGCAGTGACTTCATTGCCTCGAACGTGCCTCGTCGGATGATTTCGATGTTGTTTTCGGTGAGCCGCAAGCCGTACAGATGGGCCATGTGACGAAAGCTGGCATTGTCGATGCTCGAGATGTGGTTCTCGCCGAGATCGAGCGTCCGCAGCAATGGCACATCGTACAGTGCATCCGGCACCTGTAGCAACTTATTGCCGTTCAGGTGCAGCTCTTGAAGTGTGGAGTGATTGCGCAACGCTTGACGATCGATGCGTGAAATGCGATTATAGTCTAGTGAGAGCAGCGTTAAGCTTTTCAATCCACTGAACGTGAAATGATCGACGGTGGACAGCCGATTGTTGGATAGAATCACCGTATGTAACGCGGTGAGCTCAAGGAACGTGTTTTCAGCTATGCTTTCGATGAAGTTCTCTTGCATTCGTAACACCTGCAAGCTGGTCAGATCGCGAAAGATGGTGGGCTCGAGCTTCGATATTTTGTTGTTTGAAAGATCGAGCAGAATTAGTTTCGTTAGTCCTCGAAACGTGGCGGGATTGATCCATTCCGAGGTAAGCTCGTTGTTCGACAAATCCAACACTAGAAGCTGCTTCAGATCGCTGAAGATCCCCGGCGCCAGCACGTTCAGACTGTTGTTCTGCAAGTAAATCTCTTTGATGTGTTTTGCCTCGGAAAACAGCTCCGGTGGAAGATTGGTGAGCCGGTTGAGCGAAATTTCCAACCGTGACAAGGATACCAGTCCTTCGAATGCACGATCGGCGATATAGTTGAGCCCGTTGCTCTGGAGCCGTAGATCGGTTAGCTTGCCAAGGCCGGAAAATATGGCAGGCGGCAGGTTGTCGATGGTGTTGTGTGACAAATCGAGGGTAACGATGGAGCTGCCACATTTCTTCGACAGCCGCGTACTCAATGACGCGCTGAAATGGAACACGGACAGGTCACGCAATCGATTGTGAGTGAGGTTCAGATAGGTAAGCCGCGACAGCGGACAGATAAATCCGTCCGGCACACTCCACATGTTGTTCTGGCTGAGGTCGAGCCTCTGCAGCTTGGACAGCTCACTGTTGAACACTTGCGGCGCAATGTCCAGACTGATCGACGACCAATCGGTGTTGTGCGTTCGCAGCGTCAGGTTGGTGAGCTGCTTCAACCCTTGGAAGGATCCTTCGCTCAGATTAGCGATTTTGCAATACTCGATCGACAGGGAATGTAGCTTGGTGAGTTGTTTGAAGCTTCCCGGACTAAGGCTGCTTTGAAAGAACAGTCCATCGTTGCACTGTAACCGCAGCCGAACGGTATTCTCAGGATGAAGCACACTAAAGTTCGTATTTTCGAGCTCACTGTTGATAGTCCGTAGCCGACACAGGAGTGTCAGATCGTCCTCCGAGTACCCATCCCACCGGCACTCGTCGGGCGCCTGGTTCACCAGCGATTTACTCAGCGAGGCGCCAAACACACCGAAAATGGTGCCAAACATCATCGTCAACAATGCCGGTGAGGGGCGCATTTTGATGTATTGTTTGGTTTCGGCCTGTTCACACCAAACACAAAATCACATACACACACGCACGCGCACACCTCACGGCACACTGCTGTGCGCCGAGATACCACAGGCAATAAAATTGTGCGATATTCGATCGCCACCACTCTTCAGCAACACATTAGACGCGATAAGATGAAGATAGACTCTTGATAATCATGTTTTTAATTAAAGCACTGTTTTAATCTTCTCTCTTTCGGTTATGATTCACGTTTTCGCACCTTGCATTCGATAGGATTAACATACTAGTTTAACAAACGGTTTAGTGCGTTGCTCTCAACATCAAATCTTACACAAGCTTTAGCTTTCACATTGCACTGTAGGCATAAGGAGCACTAACGACGTTTCACTTCACTTAATCCATCTTTTTTCTCCGGTTCAACATGCAACTTACAACTTTTTTTCGACATATTTTGCAAAAACTAGATCGTTTCTATCACAAAAAAACGCAGCACATCACGCGGTCTTTTTCTTTTCACATACATCGCTAGGGCGCACTAGACGAAGTTAGGTTTGCACTGGTAACGCGAGTGAGGCAGAAAAAGTGGCACCGTAGGTTCATGCTTTTACCGACGGCATTTTACACTCGCACTCGTTGTCGCCCAGACAACAGGCACACTCGAAAGAAATATACTCTTAAGGCACGATCACTTCTGCACACATTACGATGTCATTTTATGTTTGCAGTTGAAAGGCAAAGGCTTGCAAATTCAATTTAGCAATTTATTCCTCTTATTCACATGATCACAACTTCACATCTTCCCGACGGTAATTTTCAGTGGGATCTTAATTTGGTACAGAGCATCGTACACACTCAAGTTTCACGCTCACGATCACTTTTTCTCACGCACTGCAGCTTAACAGGAAGAGTACACTTTATCACTGGAGTGGTGTATGTAGATTCTAATTCGATTATGATTAGTGTTTCGTGACCTCAAATTCCGCCACGTTACGCGTTTTCTTGAGGAAAATCCCTCCACAGATGGTGTGTATGCGCCCTTTGCATTCCACTCAGAGACTGAGCCAGCAGTTCAGTTCTGAGAAATTCCACGTATCCGTCTTGGCCGAACCGTCTTGCATCCAAAGTGGGTCTCTCCGTCGAGTCTTTCCGCTGAGCGGAGCTTTCGAATCTCTCGCAGAGCTGGCTCGCTCACCTGAAAGCACGCAGTTGCGAAGGACCGATCACACCACTACACAGACGCGTGGGACGGATGCAATCATGGCTGCCGTTTATTCGGTAGGAACGTGATCAAGAGTCCGTGATGTGCGGTGAGCAGCTCTTTTTAAGTTGGAATTTATATCGCCAGTTTTTTGCCCCGTTCGATCGCGCGATCTTGTGCACGATCGTGTGAAGAGAGTCTGCCGTAGGACAGTCTCTCAGCATCTGTGGGCCGTAGCTTCAGAAACCAACAAATGTAATGCACAATCCAAAGCACGTACACTCACAATCCACAAACACAGCCATGCGCACACAGGATGCGCCTCAAGGTGATAGAAAAGTGTGCTCTTGTTTACCTCATGCTGCTTATTGTTGTGCGATCTTTTACACGTACCGTTGTGACTTTTGGTGGCAAAGGTCCGCCAGTGCGAGGGCTGCAGGTCACTCACAATCGATCGCGTGAATCAGACGCGGCTAATTTGGCGAGGAGAAATTTTAATCGATTTTCCACCAGACGGCAGAAGGCTGAAGTCTCCCTTGCCAAACAGAAGTTGTGCCATCTGGGGGTGAAACAATTTTAGCACAAATGAACAATGTGACGACCGCTCTCAATTTGTTCGTCTTACATGGGCAGCATCTAAAGCTTTCCACAAGAAAAATGAACGTAAACGGAATACAACACAGGCTCAAAGTCGGCGATGAGTGGAGTCACAAATTTACGGTAGAACGATATCGGTATCATCAATCTAGTGATAACATGTTTAACCTTGTAGTTTATGTAGACCGTAGCAGCATAGAAACCCACAAGAAACCATTATAAAATGACGCCAATAACACGCTGACAAAGCTTTGCTCGACAAGTGCACAATGAGGGCTCAATGTAGCAGAAGACATCAACTCACCGTTAGACGACAAACCCGCATGAAACGAACCAAGGCGTGTGTGTGTGTTTTTTGTGCTGGTCACAATGAAATGCGTCCACTCTGATGACAGGTTGATGCTGCTGACAGTTTATTGTCAAGCTGTTTCATCCTTTACAACAAATTATGGTATTTGAATTGTTTCGAACAATTTTTGCTGCATATAAATAGCTGCATCTCATGTGACATGGTGTGATAAATACTTTTAATTTTAGCAATGTGAAGCTCGTTACAGAGACAGATGAATGTGAAGAAATCTGTTGCTTGCTTGCACCATACCCAGTGCAACATACACGAGAGAGGGTTAAAATGGCAAATGCAATTGCACTTTCAGCTCTCCTGCGAAGCCCTTCATAATCCGGTCAGACTAAGTCTAGGCTCAGAAGAGAGGATCGCTTGCTTGTAACTACATACCAGTTAAGTCAAACGGCTGTTTTGATCTCTTTCTTGTCTACGGTTGAAAATTGTAGCGTTCGTTCGCGCTTGTGTAGGTTAGGAAAAGCCGAGCGATCTTGCCAGTAAAGGTAAACTTACTTTTTCTGTGAACATGATCCACTCACACAAAGGTACCGGTGGTACGGGTAAGCCGTAAGGGCAGCATACGCTGAACATATGTTGTGCGTTTTAATATTTATGCATACACAGAGGCTTTTTTCATTCTCTCTCCGCTGTGTTCCACTCGATCCGTGAAGAAGGAACAACAGCAGCAGCAACAAAAAACGCCTCTCGATGAATTCCTGTTCATGGAGTTACGTTCAGGTTGCTGCTTTTGTGTTGCTTCACCAGCAAGAAACCGGATCAATTATCTCCTTTCGATGTTCGCCGGACCGTGTTGGTCTGTCGGAATTGCTCCGTCGTCAGTACGGGCGCACGGGAGAGGATCGAGTGTGGTTTCCGGAGCAGCAGCAGCAGCAGCAGCACTGGCAACGGCAGCAACAGCGGCAGCAGCGGTGGCAGCGTAGGCTCGTTGTTTGTGCGATGGTTTCATATTCGTATCAACTCCGGCTCGTTATGTTTTGCGGTAGAGCAAGAGCTGCACCAAGAAAGACGTTAGATATTTTCGTTCTATCAACCTCCTGCTATGACTTACGGGAAAATTGTGGTTTGCCGAGGATGCAATTGCGTTGCGCTCGCGGATGCATCTCGACCATCCAGCCGTGGAAAGACATATTTTTGAGCAGCACTACTCCACAACCCATTTCAATGACAGATAGGCGAAGAATAGGTTCTACTAGAGAGCATAAAATTAGTCAAGTCTGAAATTGGATTCTTCCACCAGGAAGCCAATGTTTATCCTGACCTGTGCGTGTGTGTGTGAGAGTTTGTTCCGAAAACCGATCGCTTTTGCCTCGCTCCATAAATATCATTAGCAATGGCAGCCGTGTGCAGTTGGCCACAGTCGATAAAGGCAGCAAGCGGCGTCCTAAATGATTTCGTTACGATCGCTTCCCGAGATCGTCGATAACCAATCATGAGTGGAATTATAAAATAAGAGGTGCTGAAAAGGATATGCGTTGAGAAATGTTTCTGGTTTATTAGTGATTGAATAATGTGTAATAAAACCGTAAATATCAAGCCGTCATATTTATAGATTGTTTGTTTCTGCCTCGGATCATTCCGCAGTTCCCTGAGAAATGGGCTTTCCGTATATTATAACAAGATATGCCTCTCGTCTGTCCGTTTCGACATCTATTCGGCAATCACGCGTTTGTCTGCTGGCTATGCGCAGCGTTTACCACGTTTCAATTGCTAAAACAAGCTAACCAGGAGATGTTGGACGGCAACCCAGCAAACGCGCTGGTGAAGACGGCCACCACCACCAGCCACTTCTCCCACTCTCCCATCCCCCCCTCCCCTCCCACCCTTCCTTTTACTCCAGCCAACACCGCCACCGGGGCAACGTGGTACGGATGTATCGCTTCAAGAAGTGTGCCGCCGCTTTGCGATCCTCTTCGTCTCGTTCGCTTCCTTTATAATTAAGTAACGAAAAACTTGTTTTGCGGCTAAAGGAAAGAAGGAATATTTTGTGTTAACAAGGAATCTCCACCTCCTTGCCCACGGGGTCATAGCGGCGGCGATGGGATAAGAATGTTTGGGATACAAGGCGAGAACTTCTGGAGCTTTCAACGTATCGAAGGTTTTCTACCGGTTTCGCAAAATGATTGCAGCCCCAAGAGCCGTCCGTTGATCCGAAGGACGTAGTTTGTAAATTTAACTTTCATGCGATTCCTTCGCTTCGAGCGCCCTTCATCTCTTCTGCTGCTGCTACGGTGATGACGAGCCGTTGCAATCAGATGTGAAGGTTTTCTCACTCGTGCAATGTGATAAAAGCGTAATCATCGCTTTTCAAGAGCACCAAGGGTTCGGTCCGCGAACAGCGATTTCAACATTTGCTTTGAGAGTTATTGGTTGGGCACTGGCTGCACGTTTTAATTGGCCTTCGGTGTAGCAAGCGCGCCGCAAAAGCAGTGTAAGAGTAACAAATGTTCCAAAATTCATCGCCTCTTAAAATAAAAATCACACACAACGCCGATAGCTACAACAGCATTAAGTGATGTGATGAATTAGGTTCCCTTTTTATGGATTTGTGTAAACTGCACTGTTCGTCCGCACGACTACAACGCTCTGTAGGTCATTTCCATGAGAGTTTCCCGTTCGGCTGCGGCGAAGGAAACAGCTGGAATAAGGGCTTGTACAACTTGCCTGAGGTACTTGAGGCAAAGCGTCATGGGTTCTTCCAGCTACCAGGAAGCGCTACCAACCAGAAAATCCATCCATTTCCTTTCGTCATGTGCTTCAACCTTTTGTTATCTTGAGAACGCTACGGGCCCCGGGAGTCATTATTTTGAAATTTTGTTTATCTTTTATCTCCACCGACAATTGACACCTGACGTTCCGAACCCACCAACAACACAAACATAGAGGCCTCGGCGAAGGTTAGAAAAAGGTTTTCCGAATTTCATTAGATAGCCATTTTTTGAAAGTGGTGGAAGAATTGTTTCTCATCCTTGACCTTTTTCTTCCTTCCTTTCGGTCTTTTCGGGTGTGGTAAAGGGTCCACACAGTCACACATTCGTCCGGTGCACTTCGACGCCAGTTCGGTTCTAGTTCCTTTGGCAGGTCATAAATGGGAAGATTTGTAGCGTTTGCCCTCGCCCGTACTGCTTTGGAAATGTTATGGTTTGTGAAGGATCAAACCCTCGTAAAATTAGGTGATCGTAGCTATAAATTACCGCTTATCGGCGCTAGATCACTCCCAGTGCGCTAAGGGCAACGCAGCATTGATAGTAAAAATAATCATCCATCCCCGAGAACGGTCACAAAATTAAAAGAATATTAAACGGAATAGTTATGCAAAGTAAAGAGTAAAAGTACGTCCCGGTTGGGTGTCTTGCGGTCACTTGATTGGAACCGAATATGAGACCACCAAACGGCGTTTAGCGTTTAACGACTAGCGTAATAATCTTTACACTCTTGAGATAGTGAAAGAAGGGAAACAACATAAACGATGACGCAGAGTTGCACAGTGTAGTACGATTATTGCCAAACTTTTCCAGCCAACAGCTCACAAATGCGCGCTGCACACGCTTACACTTCCGTGACTGGGACTTTCGCTTCGGATTTTGATTTCTGTTAACCTTTCCGGAGTGCTCTGTCGCGCTGGCAGACAAACACCGTGAGACAGTTTTTAACTCCTGCTCGCGAGCGTGTTTATAATGGTGGCCAGTTTCGAAGCTGTTGAACGGTCTAATCAAGAGATTGTAGAGCTAACTGTATGGTCGAGCGTAATAAATAGCCGCCCTGTCTGTTAATGATGGTAGGGGACCGAATAAAATAAATGGCATATCTTTTCGTTCCTCCTTCAACGCGGGGCACATTCTAAAGTTTACGAGGTCCAAAAAGAACCAGCGAGAGGCCTTCACGACAGGCGATTTGAATTTAAATAATTTGAATGAAATAGTAAATTCTTTTAATTACTATTCCAAATGTCGCATTAACAGGCAAAATTAGCGGCAGTTTTCTTTTCGGGGCCGTTTCATATCGCGTCTTCGTGTGTAAATTTTTCGTTCAACGGTCGAGATGACGCTGGCTCACAATTCGTTAGGCGGTGATAGACGGTGCCGTAGCCCGGGCAAACAGTACGGCGAACCAAACAGTCTGCTGAGCAAACAGAAGCTGCACAGTAAACAATTTCTTTTCTTAAGCAGATTGATGTTGATGATACGTTGGAGAAGCTTAGCGCAGCACTATTGGAACCATTGAATGCTTTATTCGCAAAATGTGTTGCCGTGTTTGGTTTTTTTTCCGTACATCTTGGTGGCGTTATGTCAGAGAAAACTATAATGATCGTAAAGAAAATCGCAACATATTGATTTCCATATGCGAATGAAATGGGGGGGCTTAAGCTTAACATTATCGGGATTACTACTCCCACTTTTTGGTGATTTCTTCATTCTCCGGCTTGCTCGGTTCGTTTTAATTTCTTTCACACCACGAATGCGCGCGTCCCAGTAGCACACATTTTCATTTATTGATTTTCCACCGACGATACACCAACGGCCGGCTGCTGTCGGCTGCGAGTCTCGCCGAGCAGTGCACCGAAAGTCGGTCGGTCGTTTATGCGATGCCAGCGACATGCAACAGCATCATAGCCGGGGGAATCGTTCACTGCACCGTATCGTATTAGCTATGGTAATGCAATTCCAATATGCTAAAAAGAAATCTATGCTCGCTTCTAACGGTGCATAAGGCGAGAACATGCAGCGTCTGGTATATATGCACATCTAAGCGAAACCCATTTCATCTTTTCGTCCGCGGCACTCCGCCGCACAACAATGGTTTTTGAGAAAATGTGCGATCGCACGGCCGGACAAGAATTGGTGGCCGTGGGTTGTCTGCGAGCGCGAGAAAGCCGAGCATTAATATCAAAAGTGTATCTAACAATGCAGTCATGTGTTTGGTTATATTGACAGATGGTTCCGAAGGATCATTTCTACCCCGTGGCCGGCCAGGCAGAGCGCTCTGGGACGACCAAGGTACGGTACTACTTAGGCAGCCGGGTATTCGCTGATTGACCGCGTGAAACATGCACCGCAAACTGACAGCTGATGTATCTCAGTAACAAGCTTCGCATAATTGATTATTAACTAGAGAAGTGATTATCGATTGTCATTATCGTCACATGGTCGCTGGTAGTCCTGGCAGTTGTAGTATTCTCTCGCACTCTTCTGCGGCAGCATATACCGATGACGTGCCAAGAATTGACAGCTCCAAGAAATGTTTTACCTCCCTTACCGGGAGGCCCTCTCAGTTTGTCTAGGCGCTGGGCTGTTACTCGGTTATGATCGGGCCTCACTCTGGGAGCAATGCAATATATGACAAAGTGAAAGTCAAGGGTGTTTGAGATATGCTTGGGTCCCATTTCTTTAAGGCATAGAAGGATTTAAAGTGAAACACGTCCTAAATCAAAACAAAAAGATGCAAACCGTATTTAATGATCAGCAACAAACCCGATTGTCTTGGTTGGTTGTGAAACCAAGGAAACAAAATGTCTGCCGTTTCATTGTCCATTTTAGCTCTGCGCTCGGCTGCCGCATGTTTAAGCAATGGTTGTAAGTGAGAAGTTGTGCCACCAGCATCAATACAATTAATTCAAAGGAAATGTTATCTTGCCGTTTGCGAAAAGATTTGATTTCAATCCACCGCCATGTCTCTAGGCTCTAGCCGAAGTGACAAGGAACAGGCGATCGTCGTGGCCTTTTGCTTTGCGCTTATGGTCGTCTGCAATAATGTGGATGTCCGCCGTGCCCGTGTAGATTCCGATACGCATTATGCTTGCTTGTTCGATTTGAACGGTAACCTTGCGGATGCAATGGTAGCAAACGAGGTATCAAGTGTGAACATGGGTCAACGATTTAGTAGGTCTTGCGCACGGCGTGGCGCAAAGTGAAGCGGCATCGATACGATCCGATCCAGCCGATGCGGCTCAATGAGAGCTCGCTGTACGCATTTAAACCATGGCTTCGGCTAGCCTTCGACGTGCAGGGAAGAGATTTCCTGATTGTACTTTTTGCTTGAAATATGATCCCGTCAATAGTGCAAATGCTGGGCAGACGGGTTTTATAAAGGCTCACACCGGTACAGCATCCAAAGCAGTTCTAGCGAATTCCTACGTGAGAAAAAGGGCTTAAGCCTGGTAATAGATATATTTTCTCACAATACACAGCACATTTGGTGTATCGATAAAGCCTTTTCTGAACGGGAGACAATTTGCAAAATATCATCGCCATTACGGCGCGCAGGAGAGAAAATTGATCTCGACGACGGGGTGCTATGCGCTGAAGGTGTAGTAGTCTTGTTCAAAGGTGAAAATTGATAAAAGTGTAGATAAATACTTGAGCGGTACGAGCGGCTGCTAGACGCCAGACGGCAGGATGGCCCCCATAAGTTGTACTTCGTAGCGGAAAGAACCAAGAATAACCGATGCACAGAAAGGAACAGAAGGCAAAAAAAGGGGGGCACGAAGAAGGGCCTCCCGATGGTTTGTTGCAAGTCTGTTGTTTATTTTGCTCATCTTTCAAGTAAAGAGGTGTAATTTTGTTTCTGTTGACAGATACAAGTGGATTCTTGACGGGCTTTTTCTTAAGTCACAATCATTAGTTGGCTCCCGAGCTGCCGACGGTTTGCTGACGACGTTGTCCATAGATGGTATGCGATGCGATGGTCGCGGTCCCTGTTCGTGTCTTTAATTTGTACAGGTAAATTAAACTTGCGGAAAAGGTGAAATTAAAGCCGACAGAAGGGTCACAATGATATGTTTGCGGAGAGCGGGCATAGCACCGGATGAGGCTTATCGGAACGAAGCACAAAACGTTGTTTGCTTATTGGCAAATGGAAATGACTCCCGTAAACCTCAAATGCTTTAAAATCGTAGGAGCTTGAGATTTGTTGGTTTTTTTACAATATTCTTGGATGTGATTGATTTACCGATAGTGACGAATGAGTTTTATTGCTAGCGATTGATTTACTACACCATAAACCCGGTATCGGTAGCGACGTGCTCATAGTTATTGAGATATCGACCATATTAAAAGATGGCTTTATTTTCAATTGTTAAACTACAAACACGGCGTCGGCGGCTCCGGCGTCCAGCGTCCATGTGAAGGTTGCGATCGCGCCTCGTTATGGATCATCGGATTCGTTACGGTCGGAATTGTGAGCGTACAGCGCGCAGCGGATCAGGCGCAAACAGTTAGATGTCCGTTCGGCAGCTTTTCCAATCGAAAATATGATTAACTTGAGCTTGTTTCGACGCATGCGACTGCGACAACGACGAAAAATGACGGAGGCGGAGCTCGATCGGAACTTGTTGGTCTGCGAGCTGATGATCGTAAGGTGATCACGTCGCGTCAGTTGACCCGAACCGGTTTATCGCGTGAAAGGCGGTATCGGTAGAACATAATTTATTTATTATATCTCCCAACATGTAACCTTTGTCAGCAGCTTGTTGGCCGGAGAGCCGGCCGATTAGCACATGAGACGAGTAGGTAAGCTACTACTACTACTACCACTCACTGCTAGCCGCATCTGGACGCCAGAAATAAAGTCAGGCAACATGATTCATACTTGTAAATTATACTGTGAAATTGATCAATCGCAACCGATAGCAATTTATGTGCCAATTAAGAAGCTACAATTTCACCATTAGCAGCGCCAGTGTTTGACAGTTGGCTGATGTTATGCTTCAGGAGGAGTATTGGCAGTGGTTGATTGGAGAGCCAACAGGGCACTCCAAAGCACTTTTTGGTGCAACGACGAATTACAACTCCAAATAGTTTTTTCGCCAAGAGCCCCTAGAGTGCTCGAATCTACATGTTTTATTGTAGCTGGTGGTGCGTTCGGTTTCCGAATGCCAGCCGTATAGTTTTGCAAAGGCATTCAACTGTCAACGCGATTAGACCGGGATCGGAATATGATACATACCACTGTATCCACTGTGTACAGGGTAGGGTGATCAATCATCCAAATCTCCGATGTCTCCGATATGGATCAGAAGATTGACATGCATGACTTAGAATTCTTCTATACGCTCTTCGGAGCTTGTCTAGCCTCCGAACGGGTGTTTCTATTTCTTCCAGTTCCAGAAGTGAGTCGTGGTCGTTGTTGAAGTTCGTTTCATGTCGAGATTTGAGATGAGCATTTAACGGTAGACAGTCGAGCGTTGTTCGAAGACACCGTGCGTGATTATTGAACATGGAGTCTGCGCGTTCGGCTCTAGGCCTGTGAGTACACGGACCTTCTGGCAAGTATAACACCGGTAAGGTGAACTATGATGCTCTTGACAATGCGTTCTTCGGCGGTGGTGGAGTCCGGGAAAACTGATTATCTTTCACTACACATAACCAATCATGCCAAATCATGATCCTATCAGAAATTTTGACACAGATTACGAGCGGCCTGTCGGAATTGGCACACCATCATGATTAAGATGATGGAGCTGACGCATACGGCTTTCGCGAGCAGTTTATCGACGTTCGCGGGCTCAAAGTATGGCAAGCAATAGTTAATAAAGAAACACCCCGCAACTTATGCAAACACATGATTGATATATAGCTGTGTGTATGGAAACTTTCGCGAAATAATGGTGAAATAATTTAAAACTATCTGTACGTATCACGCTCGGAAGACACGATGAATGTAAATACGAGCCGTTAACAAGTTTTACGATGCATCCATAAAAGCTGCAAAAAATATAACTTGTGATAATGGCAGTATGATCAGAATCCACGCACTGACCAAAGCCCTGGCAAGCCGGCCGCTGCCGTGATCGCAAAAGGAATTGAATAATTGAGCGGAGCCCTTGGTGTGCCATCGGCGTAAAGGGGGAAAAATGCACACACACACAAGCACACACACACACACTTACGAATACACGAACAGAACAAGTGGTAAGGGCAAGCCAGTTAAGAAGGCGATGTAACAGTCAGGCCACGTATCGTTCGCTCGGCGGGTCTGTTAACGATCGGGAATGGAATCATAAAACAAATAATATTTCAATGGAATGCTTACGCGCATTTACTTGCTGTTGTTATTCATCTCGGTATGGTCTGGTTCTGGTCAGCCCACCACTACCGGTTGGATATGATCCTGGGCCGGCCGGTTTCCCTGATTCTTTCAGCAGCATAATTATACGGAGGCATTTTGATCAGAAGTTGATAACATGATAGAAATGCAACAAACGAACCGATTCGGACGCGCTTGGTGCTAGCAGCAGCCGTAGTAGTGGCAGTAGTTGGAACGCGATCAAAGGCACATCACGTGACACCAGACGTCACAAAAATGTTTCTTTGACCGAAAGTAATGAGAAGTATCGGTCGAAAGGGAACGGAATGTTTGCTAAGCATTTTATGTAAAAAAAGAAGGTTACGTTAGGCCCATGCTGGGATCGTTGGTACAGGTTGACGTTAAAGAACACGGTGTTGGAAAGCTTTGTTTCAACCTTGCACCGCGAATTCTTGCCGCGTTTACTTCGTGTTCTAAGCTATCGTTTGCTATCTGTGTGCTTCGGATACAAATCTGGTTGCTGGCTTTGTATAGTTAAAAAATCCGTATCTAAATGTACGTAAAGTTTCTTGTGCAATTGAAAATCTGCATTGAATCTCATTCAGCTGTAGCTGTGGATAATTAACCGCGTATTCAGCCCTTGGCCGGATCGTGATGTTTGAATTGGCACTGAACCGGCCACTTACGCCTGCCGCAATTATGTCTCGCGTTCTCTTTGTCTTTACCTCTCTCTCTCTTTCTTTTTCTCTCTCTCTTTTTCTCTCTATCCTTCTCTCTAGTTCTGACCCTCGATCCCTTCACCACCGTGGCTCGTAAAGAGCGAACCCAGCACGGTGAAGAAGAAGAGTGATTAGAACAACGAAACGGTCGGCAAAGCAATCGTTAGCGAAGGTAAAATCAACAACCTGACAGCGTATCATTATCATTCAATTATTTGTGCGGAAGGCTCGAGCTGAAAGAACGAAACGCACAAGGATTTAAATCAAAACCGCCGCCAAGAATGGCCAAATTACACATCCTGACAAGGTGAAAGACACAGCCAGCCAGTGTGAAGGCGAGATGCCGCGAGCTGTGCCAAGATCGGAGGGATCGGCTGTGAAATACTATGACGTTGAGACGTGGAATAGACCGGCTCGTCCGATGGGAACGAGCCGTGGGAGGAGGTACGAATGGTGTACGTTGCTTGGGAAGAATAATTTTTACACATGATACGCAAGCAAGCGGCACACTGGGGGAGGGCATATGCTGTTGTGCCGTGTCATTATAGCTCGCCTAGTTATGTTAGAACTATGAATTGAGATGTGTTGAAAATTACCAACAGTTGAAATATCAGTTTCGAACTTCAGCTTCAGCTTCTAGATCATGTTAATGAAAGGAACAGTTAGGTTATGTTGTTTGCTGACCATTTTTGGGAGCTACTCATGAAAAATTGAGCAGTGCGCCTAACGAGCTCCAGCGGATAATTTGAACACAAGAAGAAAATCTCTGCTGCTGTTTAACGTTTGTTTGTGAAGGAGCCAGCAAGACAGTTGAAAAATGTGCGTGTGAAGTAAATGCAAATTATTTCGAACCTATTGCGTTCTGTCAACTCTGCGGACGCTTCTCTCTGCGGAAAGAGAGTGAAATTCGTTTGTAAAACGCATCAGAAGTAAAACGCTTGCTGGCCATCATCAACACGCCCAATACGCCCAAATAGGACGACGGTGTGTGATGCAAAAGGGATGCATCCAGCCACCAGCCCAGCGTTCCTCGGTGCAACACATATCCACTATTTAGCCAGTCTTAATCGTTAATTACATTATTCATGAAGTGTTGTGTGTGCGTTTCCTTTATTGCGTTCACTGCGAACCGTCTCTTTTATAGAATCTGTTCCATTCTGCGTGTCCTGACAGTTGGTATTTAGAGAGCCTTGTGGCGGAGCACGGCAACAGCAGCAGCGCAAAAAGGAATATACCTTTTAATGATTTGCAATTCCGAGCTGAAAGGTGTTTAACATATTACAAGAAAAATACATTTGAACGGATTGCTTTCGCACGAGAATCCCTGCGCTCTGGTTTTCGCTGAGAAACAACAGCGCCTGGTAGCAGCGGAAGTGTAATGAAGGGAGGATCGTCTTTTTCCTCGTGATCGTTTTGGCCTAACAGAGCCCGTTCGCGATACCAGCTGTACTTGAATGGAGGTAAATTAGTTCGAATTAAAATTATTATCAAACACCTCATGCGAAGGATCGGAGTCCTGCACGAAAGTGTACTAAATGTGTCGGTCAATAAAGCGTGATTCTTCGCCTGTTTTTTAAACATTTTCACGAAACAGTCGAGGAGCTGGCGAAGAAAGTTTCAAATTTTGTACACCAGAACTCCGAAATATGTTTAATTGATTGTAAGTAACCCGTACACCCCTGCTGTAACACGCATGTAATAAGAATGGAGAAACGGCTTTCAAGATGGACGCGCCCGAGCAGTGCGGTTTCACCATTTTGGGATATGTCAGTCGCAGCTTGATGGATGGTTTCAACACTGCATGCGTAATTAGGTTAACACACATGCTGCTGCAGGATTAGTCTTGTTGTTTTTTTTTACAGCAATAAGCAGAACAGAAGCATTCCCAATTTCTAACCTCCTTTCTAGCGAAACAATTTTAAATTAGTTATGGGAAAGATTATCTATAACATCAATGCAGCTCCTAGCGTTGCGCGCGCTACTAGCAACAGTGTTGATGGAAGGGCGCGTGGAACAAAAAATCCTCCACCAGCAGGCGAAACAAGAGAAAGAGAGAGAGAGAGAAAGGGAGTGGAACTATTTGAAAATGGCCACAGATAATGATCGCACAAAGATGTTGCTCGAAAATTGGTGGAAAGAATTGTTAATGAAGCTTCTGTGGCCTGCAGGACGGAAGAGCAACCCGGAGCGAAGCGTTCGGTGGCCGTGGCGATGCGATGTGATTATTCTTTTTTCACACAGGAAAAATGTTTATAGCGCGGTTCCGGTTCGCTTGATCAAGATCTAACGATCAATTTCGCATTACAGACACTTGGCTTCTCCGGCGAGCGAATCCACGCTGCTCCCGATCGCCCTACATAGCGCTGCGCTGCGTAGAATTTGACATGAAAATTAGAGTTGATTCAGGATGGGTCTGTATGTCTTGTTATACTGTGCTGAGCTGATAATTGCAGTGTGCCACAAGATTACAGCTTGGCAAATCTTGCAATTGTACGTCCGCTAAGCTTTGTGCTGAGCGCGAGATCCTGGAATAGGTGTACAGCTCTAATTTAACAGTTTCAATTCCGAACATTGAGAAAAAGAATCAATTGTTGAATATGTCTTAACCGGAGCGACTTAAAACCTACTGTTACGCCTAATAACAATGATAAATGTACCAAACGATATCGCCCAGAATCGGAGCTCATCAACAGGGAGGATCGTCAGGAAAACGGTTTCTTAAAATGAAACAGAAAATTCCTTCCTAATCGATGTGAAGAACAAACGCGTTTCGCACCTTTCGCAGTGCTACTGACATCGAACTCCCCTCGTCCAGTGATTGGATGCATCCCAGGATTAATGGTAGCAATTAAACGCGAGTAGCAAAAGCCCGGCAAGATATTCAAACCAGCCCGCGTGCGTGTGCGTGCTTGTGTGTTCGGCGGATGCGGACTGTGGAAGCATTCTTTATTTCATAATTAACTGCAACCCATTAAAAAGAATCTTCACAAACCACTTCGCGCTGCACACACGCCAGCTGCCGCATGCAAATGTGGCCTAAACCTGAAGACGCGTTGGTCGCCACCGGCTCGAGAAAGAATTTGTTTCGTTCCGTTCAAACGTGCCGCTAATCAAATTTCGGCACATCATTAACACAATTAACGAAAACAAAGTTTTACTTTCCCGGCCTGGGCGAGAAAGCATGTGTGTGTGTTTGTGTGTGTGTAATTGATGCGATAAAGGAAATATTCGCATTGCGTACGCGATCCCGTCTCCGATGGGGTGTGTGTGTTTTTCGACATAATTAAAGTGTTGCCGATTTCGGTAAATTGTTGCCCTTTTTTTGCATTATTTGTTCAGCTGCACAGATCGCCGGTTGTAAGATGAAAATAAATTTTATTGAAAGCGCGAAACAATGCATGCGGCAGCTGGGCAGCAGCTATTCGTTACAAATTTCGTTAGTTAAGAAACGCTTTTCTCACACAGCCGCATCGCCGTTGGAGCCGTTGCTTTGGGTGGCTTTCATTATTTACCTTGATGGCATTCTTTTGCTATGTTACAGCGATATCAATTTCCACTTTGGCCGTACAGCACCAGTTCTTAGCCAGTTTGATGTGTTAGTGTGGCCGGGCTTAAGTGGATGACATTCTATCTCATTACACGGCTTTAAGCGATCGCGCCACGCTATGCACCGTCGTCGAGTCAATAAGCCCCATTTTTGCAGTCGGGGACGCTCTCATTTCATTGAATGCAAGCTCACCCATTATAGAATGCATGCCAAACACTGCATGCTTCTCACAAAGCAGCCCTATTTTCCCTACCCCCAAAAAGCGTGACCTACGGGTTCGGCTAACAGGCGACAGAATTGGTGCTCTCGGCACGACTGTAAAATTATGCCAACCGGGGTAAATCGTGTGAGAATTTGATATAAAAAATGAAAAACATGAGTTGCTCATTAGTTTCGTATTGGTCTATGTCATTAGGTACCATTATTACGCTCGGGTACCGCATCGATTCTTCGCTTTCGGTTTTCGCTCGATTTTGTGGGATGCACATAGTAGTTGCATCCATTGTACGTGTACGTGCCCGGTGTGTAAACGTGTGACAATTTCAATAAATATTTTCCTTTTGCAACAGAACATCAATTATCGCTAATGGAGTCAAAATCTTGGCCCAAATGCGCCGCAACTCGACCAACGTACGAACGAGCAATAGGAGTAAAGTTTTTCACAGCACAACACTTTTCCGGGCGACATTTTATTTCACCAGATAGCAAGATGTACAAAATTTCAATTCTTAGATGTTTTTACTAGCTGCATTGCTTGTCTTTAGCGTGACTTTGAGTGTGAGTACATGGCAATCTGCTGGACACGGTAGGTAATAAAGATATTAAGCAAAGAAGTTGCTTCCAGAACAACTTGCCTTATGAGCAACTTCAGCGAACCTACGCTCGCCAGTTCGGCCGTTCGCTCGGTAACAATGTTAAACTTGTCTACAAGTCCTACAAAACTGCACTGCACTTCATTTTATTGGAGAAGCGATCGAGCAGTTTCGGAAAACAAAAAAGCATAAATTATTCTAAACGCTTGATATTCGATATAAAATTTAATTAAATCTGATCGTAACAATAAAATAAGTTCTTTAAATCCCCATCACATCGGCAGACATCTTGCGACCGAGTGTGGATTGCAGCGATTCATTTGAAATATTACAATCGATCTTTTGACATGGCAAACCAGTCGAGAGGCACTGGAAACCATCCGCACCAACCGACCGACCGACCGGCAACCATGCAACCAGCGGCCAGCGAATTGAGCCTGGGTGAATGATTTTCGCGTAAATTTCGTAAGTTTATTTTCTCTTTTCGCAAAATAAGCTGCAGCTGCCGTAAAATGTTGCATCAAAACCCGGGACCATCAACGGTTCGGTTGCCGTTGCATACCGAGCCCAAGCGGTTCTATATTACCCGAGTACCATAAATACAATCACAACGGATCGCAGTAATGCCGGCGGTGTTGCTGCTGCTGCTGCTGCTGCTGCTGCGACATCTTGCGGGAATGCGGGCTCTGTTTGATTTGCTTCGTTTTTTTTTTCTTGTGTTGGGTCGTTCCCTCGCGTGGATTCGTGTCGTCTACGCTTCCGTCCTCGGAGAGCGAATGGGGTTAGTTTTGCTGCAAAACAGCCGCAGTTAATTGGCAATATAATGTGAGCGATCAGTTTCTTGTCTGACGCCTTCTATGGTGTTATTACGCCTCGGATGTGACCAACCCTGGCACTCGCTCCGTGGCTGGATCATTTCGAATAATTAGAACCTCATTCGAAAGACTGATTAACCAGGCCAAGCTTACGGCCGCATGTGTGAACCGTCTCGCATTTCAATCAATAATTTCGTCTTTTCTCAGCTCTGGGCTTTATCAGCACACAGGTGCATTTGCATAATGTTGAAAGTTTAATTAAACAAATGACAGTTTTATTCAAATGCAGGTAGTTGCATGCTGGGTTTTTGTCTTTCGCTTGCTAAATTATCCGCACGAAAACGGTCCGGTCCTTGGGGCAATCGTTCCGGCCTGACTTGTAATGCTCATTGTGTCTCCATGTTTTTGTTCCGAGTATTGGATTATGGACAAGGTAGATAAAATATTGTTTAATACGCTGACTTAAACTATTCTTATCTTGTCTCCTGCGTTAATCCGTCCGTTCGTCCGTCCGTCCGTCCGTGTCCGGGGACGGTAATCCTCAATCAACGGACAGAGAGCAAAGAGTGATACATTTTGTTCAAATGAAGGTGTTAAGTGTTCTCTCCACGCCATGATCCGTGCCCGAATGGGTCGGTTATCGGACGGAAATAGATAAGTCAACGATCGACGATAATGTACGCTATCTTTCATCATTTATGCGGTAATTAGCGATAAAATTAATTCCACCGTAACGCTCCGGCCGACGTCGATAGAGCAAGCGAATTGCTCACATTAACATCAACCTGAAAATAATGAATCCATCCAGTCCGGGGAGTCTTCGGAGCGACCCGGTAGCCCGGCAACAGATGCACGATGAATCATGATATCTGCACACTTAAAATGGCGCTTCGGCGAACGAGATTGTCAGACCGGTGGATGATGATGAAGAGAATTAATTCGTTAGTAATTCCCAATACATTCGGACTCGCAGATAGCACCCTTTGGATGGATCGGATGGATCGATGGACAAAGTGCGTGCAGCCGTCGATCCGGAGCCATTTGACATGAATGTATTCGAATTTCTCAGCGGCTGACAGTTATGATTGAGGCAAGGAATTTAAGTCACGAGATACCGTGACGGTTCATCTTGTGCCTGCCAGTGCCCGGGCGAGAGTTGCCGAGAGTGACTGGCTACCAGAAGAAGATCGGCCCTCGCCCCCGCTGGTAGAGGAAGGGATGACAAATGACTCTGTCAGAAGCGTGTTTCGCATTTCCGTACTCCACCTTACCGTCACCACTCGCCGCAGTCCCCGGACTTTCCCCGATGGCGTACGGTGTGCACCCGGGTTGATCGTCTTAACCGCGGCAGACGCTGGTACCGTTTTGGTGTTTGTGTGTGTGTGTGTGTATGTGAGGGCTCATTGGTGCAAGAAGTTCGCGGTGGCGGAAGTTTCTCCTGTGTGTTTACGCTGAAACGTGCCCGGCGTGGTACATGTACCTTGGGGTCTTGACATAACAAAGCCGATCGGATCGTTTTGGAGCTCGTTCAAATTTCTCTCCCAAGGAAGAGATGGGGCCGGAGTCCGTGGAGTCCGTGGCGCGAGATCCAGCGAAGCAGAAGGAAGAGAAATCTCAACTGCAGTCAAAAGAAGATGCGATGGAAGAAGCCCACAGCGTGTGTGTGTGTGTGGAAGTGAATAGCTTCAAAAACTGCCGGTAGCGGCCATGTCCGGACGAATATTTTATGCACTCGTCTTGTACTCCCGGGTTAAAGCGAAGCATGTCCGTTCGCTCTAGCTGCTCTCAGCTCCGATCGCGCTCGGGTCGCGACGCTTGCGAATGTAAGGTTGCGTTGCGTAAAGAGCACCGGCGGACGACAGGCAATGGGGGCCGTCAAAAAAAGTCTCCCCCAAAAGCCCTCGGGTGAAATCTCGTGTATAGAATTTCACAGTGACCTACTTTTATCTAAATCGACAAGACGTAAACAGAAGTGAGCAATCCGTTTTCATTGCGCTATCGTTCGCATACCTCACAGATACCGCCCTGCAAGCGCAACGCCGTTACCAATATGGTCAGCCCAAGACAGAACTTTGCTCCTTGCATGCAGTTCGCAGGCTCGCCGGTACCATCCGGTCACTTAACGTATCATGTTGCGTTACGCCGAGAAGCTTTGGCACGACGACCACGACGAAGACGACGACGACGACGAGTGCAAAGAAAGTACAGTGAGCAAAGAAAAAAAAACCGGAGTCACATCGAATAAAGATGCACGTGGGTAGACGGAATTGTCCCTTTAGTTTTGCCTCGTGTAAGGTCGTGAAGTACGTTGATGGTCGTCGCATCGTCAACCTCACCCGCAGCCTGGCGTCACAGTTTTGGCAATTTCGGGTTTACGCCTGTCTGAGCATTCTTGATTGAAACTGTCCAATGCTGTTCTGTCGGTGGCTGTTGGTGGCGAATCACGATTGCGGATTAGGGCTTGAAGCACCGGGGCTCGAGTTTTGCATGAACCATCCAATTATCCGGCCAAGCCCTTGGAGTTGAAGTACGCTAATTTGTGTCACAATTGCAATCTCGTCAACGCTGAACCTTTTCCAAGGGATAAAGGGCAATCCGGAGACATAGTTGATTGCACTCTAGAGCGGATCCCACGAAGGAGATTGGCCACAAAAGAATAAGAAAAACGAATAAATCATGCTAATACACAACGCTCGACTGTTCCCAAACAAATCCGCCCAATTTGACGATTTACTAATATTTTGCTCATAAATTCTGCCCGAGGATCTGCAATTTCGTTTAACTTTTTTCCTGTGCATACATTCACAAACGAAGCGTGTCAGCTAACAGCAGTCACAGCATTGCACACACATTCCCAGCCGCCGCATAACACATTTCGGGCTGATTAACTGGTTGCAGCAACCCGTCGTTGATCAGCTGTTGAAATGCGATGCGTTCGATTTATCTCCACTTTACATAAACGCTTGCGGGGCGAACTTTGGCACTGTTGATCCAGCAATTAAAATAATTTGTAGATGTCAAAAACAATTACATATTCTGGCGAGCAGTCGTACCGCAGCGCCAAGATGCAACGGCGTCCACCTCGGCCGGTCCGCAGCTTTCGGCTTAAGGTGGATTTTTCGCACAAGAGCAAGAAAACGATGCGCAACGCAGCACTTGTGCACCATTCCGGCCACGGCAACGGTTTGACATTCAAAATGGTTGTGTGCCTGAAATGGGCAAAATCCTCCAAATACCGAAAATCTCTTCGTTAACCTTACGGTTCGCGGTTGAAGTTGAACACACGCACGCACGAGGGAAAGCGTTTCGGCGGTGTGGGTAGCGAACGATTATTCGAAAATTTCGACCGAAACGGTAATTGTTTCTGATTGCTTTGGTGCGTTTGGAGCATATTCCCTTGAAAGAGTGTGTGTGTGTGGCTTTTTGTGTTTTTACTGTCGTTTAGGGGCACATGAACAAAGGCAACGGTGAAAAGACGAACCAAGGGCGCATTTGTACAACCATTTTGGGGGGGTTTTCTTGTGTCTTTTTTTTGCAAGAGGGAAAAGGTTTTCCAGGCAGCTAATAGCTACTAGATTCCTTAAATTTTGGAAATTGTGTAACTTCATTTCCAGGCATCCTCCAGTTTCTTTGCGCGATCTAAGCGCGATGACACGAACCGGTTGAAGGATCGGCTTTCCAGCGTCTTGCTTGTTTGGCTGTTTAACGGCTGAGACAGAGTTTTATCTTTCACAAGGTATCTGATTGGATCGTACATGTGTTACCGTATCCGTGTCGTGCAGCATGGATCGGCCAGAAAACTTTCCTCATTATCAACACCATATTCGCACCAAGATAAGGAGCAGACTTTGTCTAAGGAGTCCAACATCGCCGAATCGGTTGTTTTGGCACACAAAGCATTAGTGAACGGGTCGGGTGTCTTACCGAGTTTTTCCCCCCATTTGACTTGAGCACAAAGTTCTGGAAGTAATATTTTATCGAACAGATTTTTACTGGCTTCGGTTCGGTCGATATTGAATCATTCGACGACATTGTTGGTGTTTTGTTTGCCGAGAGCAGTGCCGCCAGATGGTGGAAGAAGAAGAAGCAGAAACGGCAAGTTTGCACTGTTGCGCTTTATGATGGCTGTGATGGCCGCTGGAAACGATGAGGGTGATGATGATGGTGATTGACCAAGCGGTGACCAAGTAGTGGCCAAGACTCGGCAATGCATCCTACACCTCGCACCGGTCGAGTAAAAGTAGCCGGAATATGGGACGATATGGGAATGGGCAAGATAAAATCAGACGAATAAACACATAAACCGATGATGGACATCCGGTGCGTCACCGTAAGAAGAGACCTGGGTGAGCTGAGCAGCTAAGCCGAGATGTAGGTAGGCCGTCGTCTATATCACACACGGCTCCTTGTACGGCAGGGTCGAATGATCGATAAAATTCTAGACTGCTACCTACTGTGCAGTTGCTGTGCTGGCTTTATTTATTGATCAATATTTTCGTTCGGTTGTGCTATTTATGTTTACGGTGTTTTTCATAAACAAGCAAACCGTACCGCCAGTCGGGGTGGCAATGGGCAAAAGCAGTAGCAGCCGATTGGCGTCTATCTTGTAATCAAAATAGTACATTTCCTTATTTGTATGTTTCTTTGATTACGACTTCCAAGTGTTTTGGCGGAGCAAATTTGTAGAAAAAATCTTCCCGCAATACATACAGCAAACAAACACCCTGGCTGGCACAAAAACCTTTACTGCTTACAATAAGTAAACATAGCATTCTTCGCTCTAGTTCCCTCTGGTGGACATTTTTTAGCTACCTCCATTTCTCGAGCAGGATGCTTGTCTACCAACTGCGGGCACATTGTGACAGGCGAAGGAAACGAGTATTTTATAAAATATGTTTGTAATACGAGAGCAATTACTTGTTCTGCGCATGGTTTTTTTTCGTTGCTGTTGCTCTCATGCTTACTGTGCAGCATCTCTAGCGCATTAAAACTTATCAGATCCTAGACGAGGCAAGACAAACGAACAAAAAGCTTATGGTTCCGGCGACAGCTGTAAACACAACAGCAGCAGCAGCAGCAGCAGCAGCAACCGCAGCACATTACTATTATTTGCTTGTAGGTAAGAAGCATCGGGCTGAGCGTAGCTGCGGCCGTATCGCGCATTTAGCTTCTAGCAGGAAGCATTTTCGAACTAACATTCCACCGTTCAAGAGCAGTGCAGTTGACTTGGCGATGCGACCGATGTGGCCAGAGATCTTAAAAAATATTTCCACGCCGTTGTGGACAACCACCCGAGTTTGCTCTTGAACTTATCTGTCTGGTGCTATGTTTAACTGTTCCCCTCGAGTCCTCGGCGTAGTGCGTAGCGTCTTCGCCATTGCAACGTTGGCAAACATTGGCAGCAGGTGTTCGGTGGAGGCCTTTGAGAGCACACAGTGACACTTTTTCTCATCCCCTTGCACCGGCAATCACTCCCCGGCAGCCCGGAGCAGCAAAACTTATGAAGGTAATTCGCGAAATGACAGATTGATTACAGTCATTCCTGCCGAGCAGGGGGGAATCGGAGCAACCGTGAGCTGCCGTCGGTGACGCTCCCGACAATGTGAAACCGAGTGACCGACGGCATCGGCGAGTAATGGTATCTTTTATGGGACAGAAGCGAAAAAATCGCCATGTATGTACCCTACCGGGAACAGAAATGTTGCCCGCACGTACATCGGCACAATGCCAGCGATCGGATGGGACACGGGAGGAATCGGGTCGGGAGGTCTGCCTGGTGGTGGGCGACAGACTGCAGTACCAAACAGCGGGAGTCGATTTATGGTAGAGAAGTCCTCGGCAATCGGCTGATCGACTTTTCTGCTACGTTGACAACTTGGCGGCACTTTTTGTCGTCCGGCGGACAGTTCCCGTCGAGCCGCCGCAGCTCGATCCGCTCACTTAGAGAAGCCATCTTCTCGAGTATCGAATTGCTCAGCGATTGTTGCTAACCGTTGCCACCGTGCTATCACACGATGAGCATACGACGCGTGTGTCACGCGGACGGAGGATCGCCGCAATGAGTGTTTAAGGAAAACGTTCTGTACAGGATAAACTTGTATCTATCGAGTAACGGTCACGGTCTTGTCTATCAAGCCACGTCCAGCCGAAGGTTTTAATCGCTGCAAACGGTGTGTTTGAGTTTTTGACTACAATAAAATCGCTGAGCTTTGGTCCTGCCAGTCTACAAGATATTTGGTGTCCCAGACGTCAAAACCACACGGCCATGTTCCCCAAAAATCGTTTGCGAGCCAGCCAACTTATTACGGAAGACGAACATTATCAATTATGCAATATTTCATTTCGGTTAGTTGTGCTGCGGCTTTTGTAGCGAAAGTAACCGTTCCTACCACGAGCTTTATTATTCATCATCTTTACAAAACTGTAAACTGCCACCGTAACCGAAACTCAAAAAAGGTTTCGTGTGCAGCGCGTGTACAACGCGTACTGGCAGGGTGGTTGGAGGCGGCTGAATGATTACACCATAAAGTTTAGGCTCCATGGTAAGGTCCTTCCTGGCGTCCCGGATTGTAAAACGGATCTCGGGCCGGTACAGTGCGGCTGGTATTTATGGATCGGCTCGGCCGCCGGGGTTAAGGAAACAAAAGTTGCCCCGGTCGCTCGGAGCAATCTGACGAAATGGACACGTTCTGGGAACAATGTCCTGCCGACAGCCGTCGTGCAAAACATGCCTCACATAAACATAATTTAAAGGCTCGACAAATAGCCCTGGTGACTAACTTTAGGAGCAGGCTGTAACTAACGCAATAGAAAATGGCTTGGAACAGATTTGCTTCCACTGTTTCGAGCATAGTTTTCTTCCAAAAAGTTGAGCGAAGCAAGATGGTAGACGAATTATGAAGTTTTTGAAGCATGTGTCAACGCTGGACATCGCACGCCATTGTCATGGTCCATCATGGCTGATGCTTCGCAAATTTGTACAATAATCCAGCTCATTGGACTGCCGTTCACACAACTGCAGTGTGTTTGTCACCCAAATTTCAATGTTGTTTCTATTTACCTAAAGCTACATAAATCTCGCAATCTTTATTCCGGCGACGATTGCTTCCCTCTTTACTTCCTGTTTACATATACTCATTTACGGAGATTATTATCACCTCTCCTCGCTGCTGGTTGCAGATACTATTTTCTCCCATTCAATGATAAAGATGGCTGTTGATTAAGCACGTGTCTGCAACCGAGGATGCGATGATTTGGAGAAAGAAGGACGAATCCAACGTAATCTCGTTTGTTTATAGACACTTTCTCCGTCGTCCGCAGCCGCTGCTCCTATTCCTGTCAGGGCGGGGAATAATCCCATCCCCGTAGCGGTAGTGGTAGTGCCGGAAGACATGTCTTTTGAAGGCGCAACATTGAATACTAATGAACGGGCAAAATAGAAGGAAATGCTGAAGCATTCTGAGTGATAAGCAGCGCGCACAGTAAACAAAGGGTGGCACCGTGACGAGTGTTCCGATGCTTGAAGAAAGCTGATTTGCCTAAGTTAGGACCGAATGAGGCGAGTGAGGAGTTTATCATAATTTAATTGCTTTTAATTATTTGGCAATTACTCGCAGGCTCCTGCTTCTGCTACTAGCTTGTGTGCTTGTTTCGTGGTTTATTCTATTTTGTGCGCTGAGAGTTTGAATGGAGCCTCTAATTTGAGCCGTATAGTCTCATCCTCATATGCTCATTATTAATACAAAAGCAAAATTATCTTCATTTGGTTTGATAGACCACGTGTGGTTTGTGGTTTCATCATCACAATCACAGTCAGATGAGCAAGTGTGGACATCGTTTCCAGTTTAATCGCATTTCAAGGTATCGGTACGATTTCACAGTTCCAGACACTTTTCGATTTAATTTAAGCTCGAGTTGACACATTTCGGATATTTATCAAATTCCACACGATTGGAGGTAATCTGCAATCAGACCATGAATTACAGTTTCAACCAGGGCCGAACAGCTAGATCCTGCCATAAAATCAGAAATTGGGCTTTGTATTGGAAAATTGGAGGAAACATCATTGGTTGCTCAATGTGGAACCGATTCAATTTTCTAGTAATTGCACTCGCACCACCACCACCAACACCACCATCATCGTGTTCATCAGCATCAGATAACCATAAATCGGCGACCTGGTTATTGTTTGCGCAATGCATTGGAAGTCATTCTATTTTGCATGACCTGATAATCCACGAGTGTACATCCGGTACGTGATGTAAATTAGCTCGGAAACTGTGAATGTTGGCACGTTGGAAAGTGCGGATGAACAACCATACATGCGCCGATACATGTACGGTAACTGGGTGTTGAGCAATCTTCTATTGACTAAATTTATATTGAATCCGTTTGGATCGATTGAAAATCCTGCTAATGTGTGATTGGCATTTGCTGTGTATTATTTATTGCTGAGCTATCAATTCGTTCACGCTGTGTACAACAACATAAATTCGCGCATTCAAATCAACAGTTTTACATTCCGTTGTCAAAATAAATAGAAATTAATTATGAGTAAAATGAATGTATCGCGGATTGCATAACTCACCAGCTAAGATACTCTATACTTGCATACGTTCGGGGGTGAGAGAAAATTGCCTGCGTCTCAGGGACGCCCGAAAGAACATGAAGAGTAGTGCGGATTGCATACTCTGTAGGCGTTGAAATAAGGTTCGTTCTTTTTTTTGCTCAACTTTTTCGATTATATGGTACAAAATTAAAATCAAAGGCATGTAGTGGTAGTAATAAATAACTAAAAAATGAATTTATTACACTCCTCTTGGTAAAATTTCTAAATCACATTTCACTTTTCCTTCCTTAACTGTCCCATAAATTTCTCACCACTACTCGACCTTATAAAAGTCTAAATACAATCGCGTTTTTCTCTTGCCTTCTCGGTGTGTATCACAGTGTCACTATTGAAATGATAGGGGAAGGATTGAACAGAACCACACCAAAGGGCAAAGAATGATTGCGATATATCCCTCCGAAATGAACTACCGAAAAGGAGAAGCGAGCGACAACGATTGGCCCCGGCTATTGTTCCGTTAATCGAACTATTTGCATGTGAAAGAAACGGAAACAGATAGGGCTGAGTCTGTCACGGGACGGCGTGTGGGTGTTCCCATTTCCTTGCCAAACGAGAGAAAGGGTCTATGTGTGGTATATGTGTGGTACGGTGTACGTCGTAGAATCGAGGGCTGATTGCATGCAACCGTTAGCCGTGGCGGAAGAGTGTTCCCAGCGCAATGGCTTTTCCGAAGCTTTGCGAACGTTACGTGGTTTGCGGCCGTATGTGTGTGTATGTGTGTGACGTTCGCTTGCAATGCGAAGACCACCTATAGTCTCCATCGGAATCGGCTGCCGTTTCGGCGGTTTGCAGATGAACCCCAGGACCATAAATTACTGGATTCTGAGGGTGTTATAATAACGTGTTTAGTGGATGCGCGTACGTGAGACTGGGAGAGAGACAGAGCTAAGTGCAGCCCGGGTCCGCGCCCACAGCGGTGCTGTCGATGCATCCATGTTCACGTTCAGGTTCACGTTTACGACGACGACGTCGACGTTTTGTTCGCGATTTCTGACCACGTGCAGCGCTGGGAGCGTACCCCTAATGGAAGAGGTGAGCATGAGAGACCCGTACTCCAACTTCAGAATGGTAACGCGCTTGTAGTTTATTGAATTTATGTGAAAACACAGGTTCCCAATGTTGCGCTTCACATTCCGATCCACGTGCCACGGTACGTAACCCGTTGTGGGGCGGGCTGTTCCTGTGTGTATGCATCGATTTACGACAATACGTGCCAGCAGGTGGAATGCGTGAGCTGCGCCTTTTCCATGGCACTCACTTTTCACCTTGCAGTGAAGCGCTTTTTCTTAACAACAAGTCGGAATCGGAAAATTCGTTCCGGCTGCAAGTCTAACATAAAATTGCATTCTTATGTTTGAGCTTTACGTCGTTTTCCGGCCACTTCGCAGAGGCAGCAAGAAGAAGCAAGAAAGACACAGTGTGTGTGTGTGTGTGAGAGAGAGAGAGAGAGAGAGAGAGAGAGTACTTAGGACGGAAAACCGAAATCTCGTTGCTCCTGAAGGGACCTTCAGTTAAGCCAGTGAAGTAATTTAAAGTACCATAAACTGGCAACCAGTTGAGCTCGGCAAACCCAGTACATTTAGTTAGTTTATGACCATCGAATCGTGCCCTGCCTGGCTGCCCTTGGAAATCTTGACAATAATATTTATTTCCATTGGCAAAAGGATTCGAGCAGGCGCACCGAAAGGTGTGTTGGTAGCATTTTACTCACTGTGTGCACGTATTGATCGTGCACCTGCACCTGTACCTGGGTTCTTTTTATAGAGCAATGTAAATAAAGTTCTCCGAGAAACGAATTTTACTTGGCGAACGAAAATATCCTCACATAAAAAGCAACCAACCGAAATTGACTTCCTGACAGTCGCGCTAATGCCGTGTGGATGAGTTAGCGTGTACGAGCGCAGCAAAGTGGGCGCAATAAATGAATGGAACCACAACATCGACGACCCTCCAATGCATCGGGGGAAATTAGCACCCCATGTGAATGTGAGAAGAGAATCATAAAGCTACGATAATTCGGTCGCGCGCGCTGTTGGGTATCGTAAATATTTACGCCACCTAATTTACCTCCCGGTCGACTCGTTCGGGCCCAGTTAGCAAAGTTACGCTTGTGCTGTCATAAAGTAATCAAACTTTCCGGAGCACCGTCATTTGCATATGGTTATCTGATGCGCATTGTTTTGTTCGAGCATCGGATCGCCTCGCAGCGCGTCTTCTCAAGTGCAATTCATCGAGTAGAAAGCGTTGCGAACAGGGCGCACTGGGACCATTCTTTGCTGAAGTCTTTTGAACGGCAATAGAAACTTGACTGTAGATAAAAAGGAAGCTACACTATCGCCTGCTTGATAGGAAAAACATGCCTTCGTCCTGCCTGTTGGTACACGCATACGCAAACGCACACTCCAGGTCTTGGGTCCAGAGGTCTTGGGCCGCGAACGAAGGAAGGAATAATTTATAGACGGGCTCATAACTCCTTCGTTCTTTGGTTCTCGGATCTGCTTCTAGACTTTGTTGCACACGCCAGTTGGTTGTAGTTGAGGCGTGCAAGAATCGCCGCAAGCGCAAGTGCTTGCGACCATAAGATGGTAATGAAAAACCACTTTATTTCAGTTATAAATTAATTTTTTCCTCGCTACTTTCACTCACTTGACAGTGGTTACTGCAGAGCGGCGAGAACTGTACAGGACTGGCTGGTGGACTGCCGGCACCAGTGAGACTCATCGAGAACGAGTTCTCGTTGCTCATATAAATTATCGCTTCTGCACGGTCACGTGAAGCATTTGGTGGCGTTCCAACTGCCGGTGCGTTTGCGCTTCCTGAAGGTGTAGTTCCGGGATGCGTTGTAATAGGATAACTATTCTTCCGGCTGCGTATCGCGTACCGACTGCAATAGGTGGCTTGCCTTCCATCGGTCGGTCCTTTCGGCATTATGACTGCTGGACGGGAGTGGTTCGACGTTAATGGGCATAATGGTGTGTACGCAGTCGGGTGAAACGCAGCGCGTCTAGCTTCCCTCCGAATCATTCTTTTTCCAAAGGGTCATTATTTATATTATCATCGGTTCGAGCTGTGGGTGTATGTTTCGAAGTACGAGCTACGGCTCATTACGACCCTAGCTGGCTACCGTTTATGTCACGAGACTGTTTGGAGAGGTTTGGTGCACTATTGACCACAATAAACTACACCGCTGTTAAGGTGAATGATTTGTTGATATATTTACCAACAATTAACGATCGGCGTCCTCACTGTTTTTCCACATATCGTACCAGTAATCTGATGCGTTAGCACAAACAGGATAGTTCAGGATTGGGTGTGCCACCCAATCGGGTGAGACGAGTCGGGTCGTAAGCAGCGTAGCGTATGGCACGAGTCACAACGCCTTCTTTATGGCGGCCATCCATCAAGACCATTATCTTTTTATCACATTTGCTGTGGTGACAAACAATCTCGCAGGATTTAGAGATCCTGATTAGCGGTCATGTGTTAATGTGTGACTTATGCTGCTAGGTCATCGTAGCCTCCCGAAGGATCGTGTCCTGACAGGAATGAGCACAACGAAAACTGTAGCACATGGGATTAGTATTCTATTAGCTGTTGATATGTTGTACAGCGCTGTTCAGGACTTACACTGGGAGTGAGTGCCTTTTAATAGGAATATTTGATTCTAGCAGCACGAACATTGTTTTTTTCAGCGTTGAGAGTTATCAAGACAACAACCCGTCTAAGAAGGATTTACACAGCTTAAAAAGATATTCGGCGTCAGCGGCGCCGATCTTCTCACGGCAGGGCCGGGGTTCAAATCCCATCCAGACCGCCTTCACCTTTCCAGAGAAATGGCAGGCCGAGACCTCTCAAGGTTGTATCGCCAAGGAAGAAAAAGAAGAAGATATTAGTTTTACTATAAATACATTTTCAAATAATGTTTTACAGCATCTGTTGATCTCTGGCAGGCCGAGTAAGATCAAAATTCGTTCCACCGCGCTTCGATTCGTTCTGTAATAATACGCACGGAAATGGTTATGCTGTACATCATCATACCTTGTTACGCTAAAAAATGGGTATCGATTTCGTGCGGCTCGTGTGAACAAACCGTGGTGTGAAAAGCGAACGAACGAGGAAGCTTTGTAAGTTCGAGAATCGTTTTCACTTTTATCCGGACTTTGGTTTCGCGAGCGTTGGTCGCTTTCGGAATGATCAAATAAAAGGACTGCCAGGGACCAGAGACCTGGAAGACAAATTCCCTGTTCTCACCCGTCCACAATCCACAATCCTGTCGCGATTCCTTTTGTTTCGCCGTTCTCGAAAAAAAACACATCTTCCCGGTCCTGGCGAACGCACAAGAGGTTGTGTAGTGCAAACGCACTTTAACAAGCGTCCGCTCGAAGCAAAGGCCGGATAAATGGGAAACAACAAAAGCACAAGCCACAAGCGAAACAAAAAAATTCGTAAGCATATTGTTAATCGTACACGCTGCTGCAGCTGAGTCGGCGGCGGTGTCTTCGGTTTCGGTCACGATCAAGATGAGGGATTTTTCGATTTTTTATGCGTCCAGCACTACGCTGCTCGTCTGCTCGACACGTGAAAAAGCCTATAATTTGCACATTCTACTGGCGGCGTCGTGATCCGTGAATAGAAGGCGCTCGGAGGTTCTGTTCGACCCTTCCTGAAAGAGACAGGAAATATATTATTAATTACAGAGTAGGCGATCCCGACGAAAGGCGGTCGCAGCACCGGGGTACGGAAGAATCAAGTGCCGCCGAATGTTTGCAGTGCAGGTATCGAGGGCCGAGCGCCGGCCCGACTTGGCCGTATCCGGATTTCGGACATTCGTTATTTTCGTAAGGATGTAAAGGGAGGATGCTGCTGGATGAATTATGTGATGATGTGTTAAATTCGGCCTGTCCTCGGGAAATTTTGATTACGTACGGCGAACGTAATGGATCGGGTGGGCCGGCCTACGCTCGCCGGAAGATATGGTTTTGGCAGTGGATACCAGAAATAATGATAAAATGATTGCTCAGGTAGCGCTCACGTTGGGTTGTCATGTTTCAACAATTAAAACCATGGCAGACAGTAGTGGCAGGATGGCTTCGCTTATGCTAGATAGTGTGTAGATTAAGGGGCGCTCAACAAACTTTTGACAATTTCGATTAAACACAATTTTCATAACAATGTTACTGAACAGATGAAAGTTGTAAAAGTTTCAATTATTTAGATTTTGGACCACTTATCCTAATCCCCGGAAACGTTTCACACGTCTCCGAATGGCACGTGCGTCTTGTGGCGCCACCTTGCGGGTACCGTAATCGATCCACAAAACGGCGCAAACCTTCGTCAATGTCAGTAGGGCTCGGCGTTTTAAGTGTGACAGCGCGGGGAATAGGGATAAACGCCTGAAACGCCGTTCGCTTCTACGATATCCCCAAACGAAATCCTAACGCTGCATAAATTAGGCACCCGAAGAAATAAAACACGAAAATGTCATAATTGTACCCCCGGGGGGAAGCGCAAAGCTCGCTGACTTTTGTTATTTCTGTGCCATAACTGAGCGTAGAAAACAAAGCAAAAATCTCAAAATGGACACACATTGGACATGGTTTGGGTAGGTTGCGTAAATTTAACCTACCGCAACATTTGGCTTGTTGCATTTTTATTAGCTGGCCCTAAATGTTCTCCGAAGGTAGCAGCCGGTTTGGACAGGTATGGTTCTTGTTGACATAATGATAAATGATATCAACGGTCCACAGGGTGATTGCTTATTTGAAGGAAAAATAAATCCTTTGTCTGTACTCTCAACCATGTGCAGAGGCGGGATTAACAGAGGGCGAAGTGGGCGGCTAACAGCAGCCATGTTGTTCAGTCGACCTCATCGTATTCCAAACAGACCTCTTCGTCTAAGGGAACTTGTAGACCACGGACCTTGGAGTCCTAAGAACCTCATCTACGACTCAAGGTAGAGGCCTCTTCTTCTTAAGGGCTCTCTGCACTCTCTCTTAAGTCTTGTTCTGCACAGAACTCAAAAGATTCCAAGAGTCATGCACAGAGTCTTTCTCGTCACCAGCGTCCTGAAAATCTAGATCTACCACCGCGTAAATAGTAGATTTATTGGCACAAAAGCGAAACTAAGTTGAGTTGAAAGAAATCTTAATCATCTTTGAACGTCAAACATGTTTCGAGGACATAAATTGCCGCAGTATAATGAGTAAACACACACACACACACACACACACACATGCTTAATCACAAAATATGACTCCTTTGACGAAATAATCAACCCTGTCCGAAGTAAGGCGAAAATGACATCGTTAGAAGATTGTACTGGTGTCATAATCGGGCATCATTTGTCATGTGCCGTTCAGCTCAGCATCAGCTTCTTATCGTACTTACCTTTGCTTGCTTGCTTGCTTGCTGATGGCTATCAAGACTAAGGCCACTGTTTTTCCACAATTTTCCCACTCACACAGGCCCAAACCAAGGCATAGGCCGCGCGTTAGCATGCTGACGGAAAATAAAGCCATTTGTATGACGGTTCGCATTAAGGTGAGTTATTAGAGCACACAAATTGCTCGAGAAAAACTGCCAAACAAAATTGGCGAAACCCAGCCAACCGGCGGACGGTATGGGCGGGTTGCCGATGGGCTGGTGGCTTTAGTTGAAAGCAAAATGTAATAATCACTTCATTTCATGCATACATGCAATACCGTATCGCTTTCCGCTGTCAAAAGCCCTAGTGCCTCACGGACAAGCCGACACTGGCATCTCGAAGCGTCTCACGGCCAACCTTGCCGAGGGTAGGATTTAGTGTTCACGAGCGAACTGACGTCAACTGTTGTTGTCTCGAGTGTTGGCGGAGTCTTTAACCATGGGCACCCACACAGTCACCCAAGCGACCGCGTGATGCGATAAGGCGTCAAGAATAAGAAAGTAGTTAAGAAAAGCTAATGCCATCCACTCGCGTTATACGCAAAAAAACTATGGCCATGTTCTTTCGTGTCCTTCCCTTTTCCTACGTGCACCCCCTTGGAAACCGCTGTGACCAATGGATTGTGTATTAGTGGCGGAAAAATGTGTATTAGTGTAAAAAATGTGTATTAGTGTGTTCGGCAGTAGTGACTCATAAAATAGCTTCATTAGGAGAGCTGGCGCACTGAGTGAAGATTTAAGCCTCAGTTGATTACACTTTGGTCAAACAAATTTCCCTGCACAATGGCGCATTTTTGGGCAGGGAACGACTAAAAATGTCGATCGACCATAAACATGGACGGAGGCATCAACGACCATCGCCAATTTAGAAATTTGCTATAAATGGCGAAAGTGGACCATGCTGGGTGTTTCACCAGTTTATTACTCCAATCCACACGAACTTACCTTCTCCGTCAACCAGTGGTAATATCAAATCTATCATTCCAAATTTACCTGTCAATTGATCGCATCAACACATTTATAACCCGTCAATGGTACGGGCACCGGTGATTGGACCGACGGGTTTCGATTGGAAGTGGGTTTTAATATTGTCCCTTCACCTCCACACTTTGGCACTAACCACCAAAAACAACGAGGGTTGAAAAATTCTGACGAGACAAGCTTACGAGTCTAAAATGCTTCGAAAACCCTCGAACACATTGCAGCTTTTGAGTGAGGCGCCTCTCGATCGGAATCCTTTTCGGATTCAACTAACAGAAGATGATTAATAGTCAGTTCCTAGAAATGATTAATCAATGTGTTAAATAGCCGTGTTTCACAGCTTGCGTGATGATGATTTTCTAGCTCGCTGGTGCCTCGTCTTGCAGTTGATTTATTTATTGTGCCCTAGATGTCCCGGGGAACCACTGAGCAGGAAACGGGTGATGGCGAGCAGGCCGCAGAGTGAGCTTTTGCATAAAACTGAAAGTTTAAGTTCGTCCGACCAATTTAAAAGATAAAGCTGCTGCTGTTGAAATTGGTTCGTGATAGGTGATGGAAGCTTTTGATTACCGCATCGTAAATGAATGTGCCCGTCATAATGGGGACGGAAGTATATCATTTAATGGCAATTTGAATAATTTGAATGCACAATTCATGCGACCGTTTTTTGCTCGGATCGGTTTGCGTTCCACGGTCCATCGATACGATAGAACTGATAGGATAGCCATCCATGGGCGACCGCGGATATCCTGTTGAAGCAGCGTGTTTTGCATACCTTCCTTATTGAAGTGGCCCTACATTCGACTGCATAGATGACAACCGCAAGCGCTGAAGCTCTGGAGTATGCATAAAGAAAGCGAAATATATTCGTAGAAAAATATTTATTATTGAGCAATAATTTACAGAGAGTTGGTTGGTTTTTGTCCGTTTCGAAAAGGGGTGCAGCACTGCTGCTGCTGCTGGTCGGGAAGTGGTCCAATCGGTGGTCTACGAACCCATTCGGCGTCGGTGTCCCGTCTGGTTTGGGCAACAAGGCCGAAATGGTTGCCTTGGTGTTATCATATAACTCATGGTGTCGCGGCATAGCATTCGTCTCGCTGGTGGCTGCTGCTGGGACGGGGTGTATCGTTGGGAGGTTCCGCTACCAAAGTCATATATCGTGACAGGCCATAAATAACATTTATTCATTGACTTTTTGCTCCTACCGCTGCTGTCTCGACGCGAAATTATGCGGCGTTAGAATTGCTTTGCAATCACAGGGAGCAAACTACCCAGAGGTGTGTGTGAGCGAGTTTTCAAGAGTTTTGATTTTTTGTCTAGTCGCTCGCACGCGAACAAGGGACAATTCAAGGTTGCTAGGTTGAAAACAACTAGCCATATGAAAGATTTTGAAACAGTTAGGAGCCAAACAGGATTTGCCAATGTGTCATGGATAGCGTGAAAGAGAAGATTTTATAAATAAATATGCTCCATGGGGCAGTCTCCTGGCCGATCAATCAATGACTTTGATTTCACTCATTCTTACTGTAAAAATAGAAAAGGATAACGTAAATGAATGCTCAACCGTATGGGTTGATAAACAAACCTGCAGTGTTGAAACTACCAGTAGATCTCTTATACATGACGTATGCTACAGCGAACAGCACCGTAAGTCCACTGATCGTTCCAACGATGGCCAACCAAACCAAGCTATCATCAGCCTGCTGGAAGGATTCTGCCAGCAAGATACACGTACGCACGTTGTTCTGTTCGTCAGTGATCATAGCGCCTTCTCCGTAGCAGGCACACTGGCCCGGCGATTTGCAGTACGTATCTCCGGTGCAATTATCGCACACAGGTTCGCATGAGGCCGTTTGATTGTTCATCTCATACCCGTCGAAACAAGAGCACTCGTCTGGCATTAGGCACTCTCCATGCTCACAGCCAGCGCAAACCGGTGAGCAAAGGTAGGCGTTCACCAGGTTACTGTAGCCATCGAAGCACTGGCAAAGGTTTTCGACGCAGACCCCGCTGTGTCCCTCACAGTCTTTCTCGCAGATGGAGCTGCACGTTTCGTTGTATCCCGCAGAGAATCCTTCAAAGCAAGTGCACTGATTGGGAGCTGTACAGGTGCCATTTTCACACTCTTGTTCGCAGCTTGGTACGCAGCGATCCTGGAGCAGTTCTTGATCGTACATGGGTTGATATCCTTCCAGACAACGATGCTCGTCCGGTGCAATACATTCGGCGTTTTCGGGCAGCGTGGAGCACTGTGGCAAGCATCGATTGGGAAGAACGTCGATTCGCAGCTTGTATCCCTGGAAGCATTCACACTCGTTGGGTCCGATACAAGTTCCACCGTGTTCACAATCGACTATCTGAGAATCACAGTACGGGGAGCAGGCACTCTCACTAACAGCTGTATACCCTTCCAAACATTTACAGGTTGCTGGCTCCACACAAGTGCCATTTTCGCAGCCATCCTCACAGATTGGCTCACAAACGGAAGACGCAGTTAGGGATTTATTGTATCCCTCCCAACACACACACTCGTTAGAGCTGTCACAAGTGCCAAAACTGCACGGTGGATCACACACAGGAACACATCGCCTTACCCCATCCTCACCCATCTCTAGTGTATAGCCTTCATCACACTCGCAAACATTCACGCCAACGCAACTGCCCATGGTACAGTCCACCACTGTGGATTTGCAGGCTGGAATGCAGAGATGCGTGTCGTTCTTTTCGTGTCCTTCATGACATTGACACACGTTCGGAGCAATACAGTGGGCCATCTCACAGGGTGGATCACAAATTGGCATACAGATGTTGGGCAGATCCTCCCGTGTCTTAAATCCTTCGTGACACTGGCAGCGACCATTTCCCACGCATCGACCATTGACACACTCGGGATTGCAGGTCCGTTCGCAACCCAGTTTTTCACTTTGGTGGAGTTGTGTAAGATGGTAATGTTTATTGCATTGCAATACATTCGGAGCTATGCAGACGCCATTTTCTATATTAAAATATTTCTCATCACAGATCGGATCACATTTATAACTGAAATGTGGCGATTTCTTATAGCCAGGCGTTATACATGCACAACGGTTAGGAAGAGAACAGAATCCATTTTCACACGGAGGATCACACACTGGATAACATGTGTGCTTTTCCGATTCGTTTCTCTTCGTGTATCCTTCCAAGCAGGTGCACACGTTCGGCTGTACGCAGGCGCCATTGCGACAGGGTGGATCACACACCGGAACACATCGATTCACTTCGAAGCGATAGCCCTCGTCGCATTGGCACATGTCAGGAGCAATGCATGTGCCATTCAAACAATCAATCGTACAGATCGGTTCACATTGAAAAGGATCGTTCGAAGGCCGAAAGCCAACGCGACATTGACATCGATTGCGCCCGACGCACTGGCCGTTACGACAGGGCTTATCACAGTTCGGTACGCACAGTGTTGCGTTGACGAGCCCATCAAAGTCAGCGATTACCGTACTTTTGAAATACCCTTCGGCACAGACACATCGGCCCTGGTCGTTACAGATCCCGTTCAGACAGACGTCGGTGCACTTTGGAACGCATGTGCCGGCATTGGTGCGCTCGAAGCCTTTGTTGCAGATGCACTGATTCGGAGCGACGCAGATCCCATTCTGGCAATGACTGCATTCGGGCTTGCAAACCCCACTGGTCATCGTGTACCCGTTCGAGCAGGCGCACTTTTCCGGCTTTGCACAGTAACCATTTTCGCAGCGTGATTTGCAAATCGGATAGCACAGGCCATCGGATTGTTGGTAGTACCCACTGCAGCATACCGATTTGTTGGATGATGTATACTCCAGCTTTAAAGCAGTTAATAAAACGGACGATCAGTTACGTCCTGTGGACAGCAAATGTTCCTCTTCCCGAGTACTACTTACGGAACAAGTCGTTGTGGGGCATTCGTACGAAACTTCTCTCCTGTTCCATCCACCACAGTACACGGTACCGGTCGTATAGTAGGTAGAAGATTTTGCATGGTACTGCCTAATATGTAGGAAGTGCGATCGTTGTGTGAAGATTTGTCCAATGAACACTCCTCCAATGTTTTACTTGGTAAATACTTACTTCACATTCTCGCTGCAGGACGGCACAATTTGTGCTTGAACAAGTGAGTGCAGCGAAAAAATGTACAATAATTCAACTTTCCACACTAAGCGCTTTAACTCCATCGCAAGAATCGCGATCTCAACCACTCGCGTGCCCTATCAAAACTATACTGTGCGTACCAACCGGACCAACCGAGGCTGATGCTGCCGATGGTTGAGCTGTTATTATTTTTACCATTTTATCAGAATGACTTTGAGATGATGCAAGTCTTGCAACTTCTTTTGCATTATTGCCTCGCCAAGCTTTGAGCGTGCGCGTGTGTTTGTGCGGTCAATTCTGAACTGAGATTTAGGCACGCTTGTTTACGTTAAATATGCTCCAGACAACGAACCAAACACACGAGCAATGCTGATAATACAGTGGAATAAATGTAGGTCCCCGATAAAGCGCCATGAATCAGCTGTAGATCCCAGTTAGTTTTCAGAAAACGGGTTTGAATCATCAATGCTGCTGGCACGAATGTTAGTGCAATGTTCGTATGGATAGTTTTAAAAATCGATGTAATTAATAGTTTTATCTAGCAACGGCAGAATAGAAAATGCTTGATGAAACGTGGTTCCATGAAACAGCAGATGGTTAGCCACGTTAATCACTTTCGACCATCGGTAATTACCAGTCCCTAGCGACCTGTCCCAGGCCGTAACCCTCCGGAGCCGATGTGGCAAAAGGATGCTGGAAAGGGGTTTTAATGACAGTATTTACGCAATTTATGTGTCAGCAAAAGGAAACACCGCTCAAATTCTACACCAAACGACCCTATTTAGAAAAACGCATCGATCTATTGTGAGCCCATGTATCGGGGAAAAAAGGGAACCCGTTATCTGGGGGCTTTCGTTTTTCCTTTTCTGACCGGAACAGACGAACCGGAAGTATCGATACGTGAACGGCAAAGCTCGAGACATTTTTCTTCCGGATAAGTGTTCGAAAGAGAATGGAACGTTTCATTTATGACAATTAAAAACCTACAAATCTATTTCGGGAATGTCTTTTTCTAGAGCAGCTGAAGATGGTCATAAATTCCGGGTTCAGATTTGGGTAGCATACTTTGAATAAACGTCCGCTGTATTGTGTGTAATGTATCAGGCATTCAAACGAACACTAAAACAGTAATTTTGTGTGGTTACCAATACAACTACTGCTTTCTAATGATATTTTTATTCAAATAAAAACACTTTTGGAGGATTTGCAAGCGTTTGCGCCTAAGGGTATGCAATATGCGTGACACAGTGGCTGTTAAAAAAGTTGTTGAAAGTATTATCAACAGAAGAAATCAGCATACAGAGAAACAGCATAGGAATGCAATAAAATAACTTTCCACAAAGTAGGACGATTAAAGTACATCTTACAAGGGTTTATTGCACTTCCTCTCGGTAGAATCATCTTTTGTTAAATTTTTTCCCGACTTCTTTTGTGCCTTTTTGGCTTCGTTATCCTCGATAACGCTAGTCGTGTAGAATTATCACTTCATCATTTAATCACTTGCGGATGCCTTATGATTATGTGGAAGTTAATGGTGGAGGATGACGGATGCTCCGTTCGCTGGTTGTTGTATTCGTAAAGGAACGGATGGCGTGTTCCCTGTTATCGCTTTACGATGTCATTTCACTGGAACATCACGGGTGTGCCTGGTGAGTATATTACCACTTCTCAGTCAGTTAACTCTTTTCGCACCTCGAAACGGTACCTTCACCATCACCATCACCATCATGATCAGATGACGATTTCCCTCCCCGGAACGGTGTGGGCGGATAAAGGTGTTTCGACATGCAGGACAGTACAGCAGTCGGTGTTCCGCTTGAGTTACACGATGCTGCGTACAGCCGGACGTGATGACAGCGTAATCCAAACGAATGTTGCTACATTTTTCTTTCCTCCAAACACATCGCGTCGCAGAAGGGCCCTTCAACACGACCCGAAGTGTATCCAGCAGTAGCAGCAGCAGTAGCAGCAGCACCTATCCTGAGACGGATAGCATGAGTTGTGATCATAAATGAACGATTGAAACCTGACCCAGCTCACGCCCATTGGGAAAGGCAAAATGGGGGGGGGGTAGACAAAGCAAACCCAGGCATGAAGGGGGAGAAGGGGCGGCCAAAGTTTGCCGGCGGTTGCTAGGCGGATTGCTTTTGTCAACGTTGGCAGAAAAGCGATTTATAATCGTATAAAAGCATGACTTTATTAGCGCTGTTACCATGTAATGATGTCGTAAATTAGGTGAAACCAAGAACAGCTTACTGTTGGATTCGAATTGTTCGTATGTAGCAGTGGCTATGGGCAACTCGTTTTGAGCGCATCGTTGTTATCTTGATTGTTATTACATTGTTTGAAACAGTAGGAAAGGATACCACGAAAGGATACATTGATTTCATTTGCCATGGAGCGAGGATGTGTGAATTCCTCAAATAGCTTCATATTGAGATGAAACCAAGAAATCTCAATAATCTGTTATGATTGATAGGAAAACATTTTAAATAAGTTTGAAACGATGGTGGCCAATTGAGCGCATCGTAGGGTGGTTGCAGCTGTTCCGGAAAGCTTAGAAAGAATTTGTGGAATCAATGAGTCTGCAAATAACAATCCTATTTTCTAATCTTCTGCAACCCATTTTTCAATCCGACCTGTTTCACGATTAGGTAACGGCAACACTTTTCACAAGCTTCGTGTAAACAAATGTCCTGGAATAGCGTAAGAGCCTTACGGCCGGGAAGCCTCTGCCAGTCTCCTGCAGCTTAACGAGTTGTGGCCCGTTTCAAAGTTTCGGCCTAAGCTTCGTCGCACGCCTGTTGGCGAACTGGGCTGGGAACGGAACCGTCTGACGAAGGTATTCTTTAATTGCAGGTGGCTGTTAGCAGGGATTAATGTTGATTTGGAAATCCATCCACTTCCAATGACTGCCGATGAAGCTCATGATTGAGGAGCAGAGCGAAATGGGAGGACAAAAAAAAGCAAGCGTGCGAGCGAGCGAGCTAGCGGACAGACACACATGATGTGTACCAAAGTGGAGATTATCTGCTTACCTGGAACCCTGAAGAGCTTGGCCTAATGATCGCAAAGCAGTTGTGAATTCTTTGCTCCATTTGCTATTGTTAAAAACAGAAAATTGTCCAACCATGACGGAGTGCTAGTTGTGCATGCTGTGCTTCCTACGGATCGCGCCAGACCTCTCAGGCTGAAAGGGAAAGAGAAGAGAACCGTGAAAGGATTAGAAAAAAGATGTGGAAAAATACGTCAGACTTTCGCTGGAGAAAGCATCGTTCGTTCATCTGCGATCGTCGGCGAAGCGAATGTCGGCACACAGCTCAAGCTAGCGAAGAAGTCCACGAAACATGAATTAAAATTGGATGTGCCATCATAACCGTGTGCTAAGTGCGCACGGAAAATTTTCCTAAACTGCCATCCAATCAAACGAAAATTGCAGCAACCAGTCGGTAATTTAGGTGCATTTCATGTCGCTCAAAAAACGACAGTCCGAAAGCAGAAACACAGTCACCGTGCTGTAACATTTCGCTGCAGAGTCATTAATCATGCGGATCGATCAGTTTTAGCCTGATTAAGGAATTGTTGCTCCGTCGGAATCGTTATTAATGTGGGTTTAGGGTTTGAAATATTTTAAATTCTCAACGCAAACGGAGGCTACTGGAGGTAGCGGCCGTTCTCATGGTTGGGTGGGGTTGCGAGTGAGTGGCCGAGCAGTTAGAAAAAATGATTAATGAACTTGAATGCGTGGAGAAAGGGCTACAGTTGCAATACGTATCGCACCACGGGGGTGTGAAGATTAGCTTGTGATAAACTGTATAATATTTTTTCCTTTTTTAGCTTCCTTCGCTGCGATCTGGGCAGAGCTGTGCCCAGTGAAGCAGTGCGTTAAGACAAAGCACATTTGTTGGTTGCATTTCACCTCCTATCTGGTATTACATTCCGCCTTATATTGTGACCTCATCTTGGCAAGAAACGATTAAAAAGCTAATGACTATATGGCAGACTTATTTACGTTTCTTGGTGTTGACTTGAGAATGAATGAGTTGTACTCTCAATTGCTCTGAAGCATACTCTGAACGTGCATGCTAAAGAAAGCTTATCCCACGTAAGTTAGTCTAGGTAGAGTTGGTTTGGCACGCGAGAGCGATTTTAAATTGATACAGAAATTGTAAGTAAAGCTATTTGTACAGTAAAACGAATCCAATTCTTTCTATTTGATATTTCTTCAGGCGACCAACGATTAACCAACCCATTGGGTGAGTGTTCTGTCAATGGATTGCCATACTCAAATAGTGCAGCGGTAAGCTTAAGCACGCCGCAACCAATCGCATTGACTAGAAACACCAGTGCGGTTAGCATTTAATTGAAGTTTTCTTCGAATCGTTTTCATTTCATTTCGCTCCCATCACCTTCTGCTCTTGATCTGACGGTTTGTTGCTTTGTGTTAAGAAAACATAACACTTGCAGCGTTTGTGAATCACCATTACCGAACGAAACTTTAATTAACATCACACACACACACACACACACATGCATGCATGCGTTGCACCGGAGATGACCGCATCACAAGTGCAGGATGCGCTTGTGGCTGAGGACTATGGTCTGCTGAGAAATTAGTTTCAAGAACGTTGTAATTCTTCGGGTCAAGCGATGTGGACTTGGGGATGTGTTTGTTTGCCCATCACTGTGTGGCTGTGAGTGTGCAACCTGATGGTTTGGCCGAGTGTAGGCGTAATGCTGTTTGGCATATGCGTGACCCATGCTAGGATCGGTGGGCTTTGCTGAGAAAGGACAATTCCATTTGAGTGAGCTGCTCGAATGTCTGCTGGCAAAAGCTTACCGTTGTTGCGGCACGGGCGAATCCTCCCAACTGCTAAAGCCGAACTTTGGTCTGCTTTCACCAGAATACCTTGGATTTGCGCGTTTATTGTTTATTCAGATGGACGAAACCGTAGGATTAAAATAATTGACAGCAGGTATACTGGTCCTGCACCATTAACTGTGTTTGTGAGTGTGTCGGACTCTTTCTCCGTCCGATCCGGGTTCGATCGGACAGAGCAGAGCCGACACTCACTAATCCCCTCCTTCGCTGGTGCTGGGTTGCAATAGGCAGAAAGCTAATCAGTAAGCAAATAAGCAAGGACGGCGCAAAAACCTAAGGACATTAACGCAAACACAAAAACAATTCACGAAAGCTTTCGGTCGGTTGTTGTTTGCATAATTGACCGATAATCGTTAAAAGGAAATATCTGCGTACAATCCGAATCCGAACCTGTCTTCGTGGAAAGCACCCCGATGGAAGTAGCCGCTTTCGCAACCAGTGACCGTTCGCTGGTCACGTGAAAATGGAGGATTACGGGAAGAAATTTCCATTTTACCGTACTGGTCGGTCCCGCCATATCATTCTCTGGTCGCGGATTTCGGGCAACAGATTCGCTCGACTTGGTGAAAACTCGATTGCACGTGGAGCTACTACATTCTGGAGTTTCTCTTTCTACGGCAGTATGCACACAAGTTCGCAAGTTCGTCCGGACGGGGGCGAGGATTACGGCTTGAAGGGCAACTAATCCTATTAAAAGGAAGAGATTTGGATCCAGCGGAACTGTAATTACGAGAATATGGCGCGTGGAGGACGAACTGGATTCCCGTGGGTTCCCGCAACGCACAGATTGAAGGTAATGACACATATCGACCCGCATGTTATGACCTATCAATCACCGTGTATTCAATCAGTTACTTCTGCAAACAAGCCGCTGCCGTGTAACGGTTGGCACGAAATTTAATAACATCGTAAAATTTCTTTATCTCCTCGTTTGACTGCAACTTTGAAAGCATATTGATCCTTTCGGTGGGGGAGATCCTCCCCGGTGGAGTCACTGGCGCCGCAGACGATTGATGACAACGAGCATGACGCACGTGTACCGACACACTGCTGACATACGAGTCAAATTTTTGACGACATCTGTCGACTGTGGCGCTGTCGACGGTTTCTTCGCTATCATTTTATGTACTGGAGAAGGATAAACAATCGGGAATGGCGAACGGTTCTGGGCCTGGGTTCTGTCGGTGCCCTGGCAGCACGGTGATAGTGAAATTTGTTGCCACAGTGCTGGTGCTGCTGCTGCTGCTTCTGCAAAGAGTTTTATTGGGAACATTTTCGTCAAAGCACGCGGCCATCGAGCAAGTGATCTGCAAGTGGATGATATTGGGGCGTGTTTTTTCTCGAAACGCTGTCGTGGCTTTGAAGCGCGCTGGGTATTATTTTTAAACGGCTCCAAAATCACATAAAATATCCATCAGCATTACTGGAAGCGAAGATGCGGAAAAGCAGCATTTCGTGGCACATTCGTCCAGGCTAAGAGGTTTGGGTGAGTGTGAGCGTGCGTGCGTGTGTGGGGTGCGCTGGAAAATGCGGATGAACAGCGCGGACAGTAGGAGATTGATCAGAGTCTGGATGCTGGATGGAAAGAACACGTCTGCTAGAGCCCGAGAAGTAGACGATTGCTGCCGGTTGGCAATGAGACTTGCGATGGTAGAGAAACAGAGTGCCAAAGCGAGCACGAAACGGCCAGTGTAAGCGAGAGAACTGCATCGTAAATCTTACCGAATTTAAGTTTTAAAACAGTAAACGATGGGATTTTATTTTACGATTTTCAATTTCGGCACCTATTTATTGCTGCTCGGAATAGGATTTGGTAGCCGGAATCGCTCAAAAAGAAAAGCCGTCTGGCAAGCTTGGTGCGTGAAAAATCATACATCGTCAACACATTGACGCGGGTCTCGTTGCTGCAAGAATGCTTCCCGCAATCATAACGTCCACACAGTGACACTCACAAAAAGCAAGAACGAAGAGGAGGATGAAGAAAAAACCCGCCGATCGCTCTTCCAATAAAACACCATAAAATGGCACTTTATTCCGGATTGCGCTTAAAATAGAGTCGATCGAGCTGAAAGCCAAAATCTGTCATTAAACGGGTCTAAGCTGATGGGGCGGCTCAACAGCACACGAGGCATTTATGCGTCGAGCCAGCAATTTTGACAAATGTTTCGTAAAGCCTAAGTGATGATTGATGTTCAGTGGCACAAGTGGGAAACAACTTGTTAAAAAGGGCCCCATTGAAAGATGCCCTCAAACCTGTCGGAAAAGCGTTGATAAGAGATAGTTGGTTTTCGGAAGTGGGTGACCATTACTTTACGCACTTAAAGAGTTCTTGCGCTCAGGAACCGCTCAAACAATGGGAAAGCATTTAACAACACAAATCTTTTGCACTTCACCCCTCAGCCGACAAAAAGTGAATCAAATCGCCGAGATCTTGTTGAGCTTCCCTAGGTTTTATTTCGCATAATTATCATCCCATAACTCACTCTTAAAAAAGCGATGGACAAACCAGTTTCAAAGACGTTGACATGGTTCAACCGTTATTTATTTCATGCACACCATCCCATGGAAGTCACAAAAAGGGTGCATTTTTCATTGGTAAACGTGCATCGGAGGATAGGTTTATAAATTAAGAGATATGAACCGCAGCCGTGTAGAACCTATTGCGGTTAGTTTTTTTTCGCTCTCTCGCTTGTTCCGTTTAAACTTCAAACCACTATCGCTTCGAGCGTTCTGTTCGATCCATTCCCTTATTTCTGTGCGACATCCTCAGCCGACGTATAATTGCCTCTATCACGAAGGGCAGCGCAACGAGATTCCCAAAAGTGTTAAGGCAGGACTCAATTTAAGGGCACAAAGGATCGCAATAATAACTGTCCCTCGGGTTAAGCTGTTGATGCGCCGAAATGAATCTATGCGCCGTTAATGCTGGGGAAGGATAACTATCATCTGCGGGAAAGTGCACATTGCCTGTGGCTGCATTACATCGCTTCACCCCAGCTTTCAAAGGTTGTGTTGGATGGCGCATGTGTTAGTTGTTGCGGAGAGCTTTTTTCTAATCGCGATTTTTTGGGAATGGAAGGTAAGCGGATAGATTTTGTTTGCGGTGCAATGGTATAGTTGAATGAGGTTCGGTGAGGAGAAATCAGGCCATGGGGCAACGAGGGCATAATGTGTGATGATAACTGTTTTGCATTTTTAAACAACCGTATTGAACGATATGACGCGGCCATTTTCCTGGCTGCGTTTAATTCTGAGAAAAAAAACTGAACCAGTTCTAGCGCAAAGTTTGATGAAATGACAAACTTTAATGAGCAAACATCGGGAATCGAGAATCTCGTAGAGGAAACAAATCGATTTCGCACAACAAACCCTCTTAAGTGGTTTCCAACGATTTGAAGCGCATGCTTGAAAAACTGAAATAACCGAGACGGTATTTATTTTTCTAGCCAGCCAACCGCTTAAAAATTAAACGTTGTTGCGCTTACATCCGTGCTGCGGGTCGCAACAAATGGCACAGTCTTGCCAGTGTTCGTGGAAGGAAAATGCATAACGCTAGGGTTGTAGGTCGATGGCTCGAGGGTCGAGTGCTTTACGGCCGCTGCCGCCAGAACAGATGCTGCACTGCCGAGTCCCAGCCAGTTCGAGAGATTTTGTTTGCGCTGGTTTTGTTATGAGTCACAACACAGCAGCTCACATACCTGTGCCTGAAACAACCGACCGTGCCAGAACCGACCGGTGCGCACAATTTCCCAGGTTCCGGTGCGAAACCAACAAACCCTAGCAACAGGAGCCGGGGAGGATACCTGGTAGGATTGGAGCCAAACTATGAATATGCCGCCACCATCATCAACACCAACCGCTACAAAGCTACAACGCTATCCTTGCTTGAGTGCTAAATTTCGTACATTCTTCTCAGTCCGCCGGCAAAACCACTCCACACTCGCTGCATGACTCTTGAAGCATTAAGCCGACGCAAAACTACTTAACCATGTTGATTTCGACCAATTTACATTCTGCCCCAGCACCGACCTACATCCAGCGCCGGATTCTTGCCAGGATGAAAAACAGTCTTTGGGAAAACAAAACAAGCCAAGTTGCGAAAATGGTGCCTTCTTTTCCCAAATCGTGTGGTGCATTTTTTATGCTAAACTTCGTTGTAATGCTGCACCACTATCGCCGGAGCACGCGTGCAGCACGGTAGCGTTGCAAAACGAGACTCTTTTTTTGAAATGCAATTTTAAACTAATTTGGTTTTCCATGACTCACAGAAATTGGGGAGCTTGAGTGTGTTTGTTTGTTTGTTTGTTGGAAAAATGCCAAAACCATCCTGAGGAAGCTGGGTTAGAAAAATATTCTACTCATACTTCATTAAAATAGAGTTAAACTTATATGTTTCTTCGGGCGAAAGATGATATTTTTCTAACACGCTTGAGCTGTGCTGGGTGTTGTCGCAGTACAACTTTTTCCCGTGAGATAGATTAAGGTTAGCAGCAAAGATGCTGGCTCTGGGTACAGCATATCTGCAACCCTCGTTGTTGTACAATTGTTCGAGGTGAGATGCTGATTAAAAACAATCTTTTGTACAAGTCGCACACACACATGAGAACGAGAATGGGAGTGCGGACTAGATGGAATAACACCGATAAACTTGGTTAGACGATACCACCAGGATTAGGGTGATTGTTATCGTGATTGTGATTGTATTGCAGTGTTTGTTTTTATCTGGCCCTGGTTCGCCATGTTGGTTGCTGTTGGAGAATAATGGTGGTGGCGTATCTTCGACATCAATCTCCACTCTTGAGCACATCCTTCGAAGTACACAAATGTATTGTATGTGGCTATTTTTTTACTTTTCCACATATTGGTTTATACAAAAAGATAGAACAACTTGTACGGTGGTCAGCAAAAAAAGGAGATAAAATTAATTAATTATGCTTGCGAAAGCTGAAAGGGAATTTTGGGTTGGGTACATCATAAATTCAACTAGCTGAAATGGTTGCACCGCTGAACCATATGGAAAAGTTCATAATAAACGATCTCATAAAAACGTTATCCCGTGCGCAGAAACAAGCATAACCAAACAGGCACGTATAGCCCACAATCGCAAGAACAACAAAATGCACTGAGGTGTAGAATCCATCGACCACAGAAATACAGTGGCATGTAAATGAAAGCAGCATGGAGTGAAACAGCAGCATCATGTTTGCCATTGTCCACGGGCCTGTGGAATAAATTGCTCCTGCTTTGGTGTGCATAAAAACAGGGCGCACACACGCGTAGTGACTAGTGTTTATCGTACTGTCGCACGCTTGAAATGATAGGATTTCATCCCGATCGATGGGGCTTTCATGAACCGCAACTTTATGGTTTTGCGTTGTTGGTTGTGAAAATATTTTCATAAAAATCAAATTTGTCATTATGTCGTCGCGTTCATGCTTTACGGTCTGGCAGCAGCGGAGGCCTTTACGACGTGTTGGCTTGTTGGTCGGGCGATACCCCGTAGACCCGTCCTGCTCATCTCTCCCGAGCTTAAAGTAGTCAAAAGAGTGTCTCACAAATGGCGGCGCCCTGGCAACAAGGATTATGTGTTCTGAAAACTCTTATGTATGGTGATAAAATAGTCCACTTATTATATTGCGCTACAAATCTAATACTTAATGGATTAAACGCTCTCGGCGCGATGCATTCCTAATCACGGCAGCATATGCTAGATTTTAATTGAACCCTCATAGCCAGGTAATTGAGGTTTTCCAGCTGACTGCGAAACTGCTCACGGTCGCCACCGCAAACCCATCATCTGTAGTGCGCTGCCAATTAACACACTATTCGCTGTCAAAACATTGTTTGGCTGTTTGCGTTCAATTAGATTAAATGGCAACTTGTGCATTTTGCTCTCAGCTGACGATTATACATGTAAAAACCGTGTTTCGATGACCCTCGAACATTTAAAAATCGACCAAACGGTGTGCAGCACACACAGACCCGGGCAGCGGATCCGTGTCCGTGCTCGGATCAGGCATGCAAACAAATGTTATGCACATTTTATGTTTATTGGCATACGATGTTGGATGTCTGCTGTCCATTCTTCACCCGCTAAGCCCGTTGATAATCGGCCATTTTGGAGCTGTCTTTTGTTTGTGCAGCGCTGTGCTGGAATCGCCATTTGAATGGCGGTTTGCCGAGGGTTAGTTGACTTGTTTTTTTTTTGTCACACAACGGTAACATGTTGAACACAATTTACATTGGACAATATTTCAAGCTGATCTGCTCTTATTTATAGTGTTTATTTTGAAAAAAGATGCATACCGTTCGTTTGTCCGCGCTGAACTAGGTTAGTGGCCCGAGACTCATCCGTCTTCGGGAGGAATGAAAATTCATGCCCAGTTATTATAACTATAAATCTAAGCGCTTGCAGCAAATGAGACAGATATTGGATGAGCACGAATGATGAAAACACATCAATTTACCTTCAAAAATCATTTACAGCAATACAACAGAGGAAAGTCAGACAGTTTAATAGCAGAACATAATTATAAAATGCTTAAACCTTTCAACAATCATATAACACGTCCTTTCATGGAGAGTTGATTTGCTGCGTTGACTATTAAATGAGCTTTGCATTGCTGAAAAGTGTTATCAAAACGCAGCAGTTCCTTAAATTCATATGCCCCTCTAGAGCAAGCACTACAGTTATTACACTACATCGTCCTAGATGAAACCTATCAGACTTTATCTCCGCAGCCACAGGCTCGGGTTAATCGAGGAATTGTGCTCAGCCGGTCGAAATGGTGCTTGGAAAGGGATGGTTCTAGGTGAGGTTTTCCAAAAAATATCCACACCCTACACTCGAGGTCTTTCACGAAGGGTCTGCAAACCTGGAAAAGGTGTGACCAATATTTATTGCCAGAAGGCAGTAATACATTTCTTATCCCTACCGAAAGTTTTGAATCGTAGGAAATGCTTTCCTGGTAGTAGTGAGACTTATATTTCACTCTTGTTTAGGTGTTTCATAATAGGTTTTGGAAAACTTTATAATAGTTAGAAATTTATAAATGTTCTCTATTTAAAAAAATAATACTGCAAATCCATGAACAAAGCACTTGTTCTTTTAAAAGCCATAAGATTGCCAAGGTGTTATTGTACAAGTTTGTGACTCCATTCCAATGCAATGAGTATTGTGTGTAATTTTATGATAAGTCTTATGAACAACGATTTCCCCCTTTTTCTCGAGAATCCCTTCCTTCTATCCCTCTTACGATGATATTAAGAATGAAAAATGATACCGCGCAGTCAGTACTGCTGACGGAAGTAACGTTCAGCTTATTCTCACTTCCTTGTCCTTCTCTTGTCTAGCTTTAATTTTGAAGCACAACTAGTAGGGTGGCTCAATCGCTCGCATCGTATGTTTATCGAATTGTTCTTAAAAACCTCCAGCACGAAGATTGCAACTCCTGTCTGCTCTGTATTTACTTGACTTTTCGTGACCTGTCAACCGTCATCTGAACCGACACAGCAGCCCGACAAGATCCCTCCCCTCGGTCTCGATGACGTTGTCAATGATAATATATTAACTTCAATATCAACGTCAAACGCGGAGCGAAGGTTCAATCGCGCGTGGAATGGTCAACTCAACTGCAACGAGACAGACAAGAAACATAATTCTAGTCTGATGACTTTAAGGCGATTTGATTTGCCTGGGGAATATTCATACGTACGCCTTATACCCGGCCATCTCGCTCCATTTCGGCGATGGCTTTCCTTGCCGCCATTCGTTTGCCGAATAATTCTTCCATAATTCTTAGGAATCTCTAATTCTCCAAATTGGTTCCCAACTGCCAAAACGCGCGACTGCAAAACCACCAGGAACGATTCCGGTGCCATGATTACCACGAGGCATAAAGTTTGCGTCTTTCCCCTTGATGGTTTCAAATTGAAAATTAGTTTTAAGCCTACCGAGAATGAAGGGATTTGGAGTGATATCAACCGAAAACGTGCTGCCTACGACTGCGGGCTACCATTAGTTACGCCGATGGTGAATCGTAAGACGCTTTAGTTACGCAGCGCGTGTGTTTTACTATTAAAAATAAAACTTCATCTAGGCTGAGTTCTTTCGTCCACATTGGGGATGGTTCAGTGGTAGAGCAACGAATTTGTTCTGAAGTGTTAAAGTATTTTAAATACACAAATCTGGTGGATTCTCTTGTGTGTTATGCGTTTTTTTTTCAAGATTCATTATTCATGTCTAGAAGCGATGCTGAAAAAAAAAGATGCTTTAAGATAACATCGAGAAACGTCAAAAAACGTTAGCATCGGGACAGTTAGCACGGGGCACAGACGCAGCTTAAGATAGACGGAGGTTTCTGTTCTTATGGTAATTACTATGAAACAATTAATCATCTCCTGTTTAACATACACTCAGAATACATCACAAAAACTTCACATTGTTGAATTCACGTCGATAGAAACAAAACAGTCATTAGTTAAAACACTCGCTGGGTCTCTGTGGAGAGTTGAACGCATGCCGTCCAGCAGTGCAAGCCAGCGAAGATCGTTCAACTTTGCTGTAGTGCTATTTTTAAAGCAACAAATGCGACGCTAGAAAAGCGTATGCCGACCCTTTCCTCCCGAAAACATATCACTATAAGAATCTTGGTTTGGTAGATAAAACTTGCATTAGTTGCGTTGAAATTATCTCGTTGTTCAAACCGAATCAATAAATCCTGTTCCGTCAATCAGTTTGTCAAGGAAACTCGTGTCAGCTGCTTGTCGGCACGTACTGAGTTCGCACGTGTGTTATTATTCAATATTGGCATCAGTGTGACACGCATTACATTCTTCGTAAAACTGAACAAAACGCTGTGCCCATTGTGCTGATATCCTTTACCCATTCTGCCATGTGGTTGGGCGTTAGTGCGCCATTGCAAGTTGTCCATTAATTCATCATTGACCAAACAATTGTTCAACCAGCCATTGCCGCTCAGCATGCCCCGATTCGTTACGGAAAACGAGGAAAACTACGTATATGTCCAGCTCGTCTCAGTTGCGCAGTTAATGGCCGGATTTGCTGGACGGCGGTTGGCTGGGATATTTATGACGCCATCAAAAGTCGGCGCAGGAGTCAAACTCATATCCGTTTGTCCGATCTGACAGCTGGGCTACTGAGCGTCCGTCCGGTCAAGCTTACTTTTGTTTTCCCGAGTACGCTTCTTCGTCGTGTTCATTCGCCTTTCATCGGCAATGTTACTACGCTCGATCAAGCATGGCCACATGCATTGAAAAGCTTCGCATCACGATGTTCATCGGTGTGCCTTGGATTTCCCATGTTCTCCAGCAGAACTGTGGTAGCGAGAGCGCTAGGCAAGGAAATACGATTATAATTTATTTCTGTTCTGTTTGATGCAACCGTTTGTCAAAGAGTGTTCCATCAGAATATCCCACTTGAAACCTTGAGAAATGGCTTAGTTTTCTTTATCGAAAAGTAAACTTTCAGTGAAATGAATTTCTGGCCAAGACGCCACCACATTTTCTTCACTGTGCTTCTCAATACCATGGAACCGACGGCATGGCAAAGAGTTGAAGTCAAAATCTAGTGCGTTGGAATGCAGCAATGGAATCGACACATTAGAAATGGACACTCTGTTGTCACATATTACAACTGCTCATGAATGTTTCATGCCATCCAGCAAATTTAAATAAACGCTACCCCTTCTCTTCGGTATTCTAATTTCTTTTCTTGCTGTGTGCGACTATGTCAGAGCCGAAAAGCATGTCTATTGACTGTCGTAAACATTGATAAAAAGTCTGCTATGCAATAACAGCGTCTCCCTATTTGTTTCACAACGTACATCGAGCGTAAAGTTCATCTTTTGTTCAAATACGCCAGCAAGCACGGGCACGAATGTGACCAACATTGGTCATGAGATGTTTTGAAGCAAAGTTGGCCGATAGGCAAAGCATCATTCGTATATTAGAATAAAACATGCAAGCTCACCAGACACCATGCTCCATCTTCTGCTTTAATTTGGTCTACTTTTGTTCACCTCAAAATAGATTCAGTATGATAAATTAAACATAAATTCTTAGCTGCTATTCAACGGTTGAATGGACATTCCATTTCGTCATATATTCCACTTTGAACTAATAAATTGTAAGGAGTGCCATTCCGACTTCCTCACGTGGTCAACGATAAAACGCATCGCTGGGTAGGCAGGCACTGCCGGGTTTTGACTGTTCCCAGCAAAACGAAGAAAATGGTTGAACAATAAACTAATTTCCATAATAAAATCAATAAATTCAACAAACCCACACTGTATTTCAGGTTGGTCGCGTCGCGTTTCCACTATCACGGGCAGAGGCAGCCACATAGCCTTTGACGATGTGGAGTGGAAAATTTGTCAAGCCACGTTTGTAAATAAACGACCCATGGGACTCATAAAATAAGGTTTGAATTATATCACATTGATCTTTGGAACCGGGCACCATGGTAACGTACATTTTGAGGTTCCATTTTTTTGGACAGAACAATGTCCAAAGCGGTGCTACGTGCTACCTGTACACAGCCCTTTTTTCGAGCGCTGGGCCATTCCAAATCTCAAGCATTTGAAACCACCTGTTCTATGGTTGCGATCAATACTTTTTGTCAGTGTGTCGTCAATCCGTCCGTTGTGGGGTTGTTGTGTCATTTTTTGGGCACTCTGGGTTAGATGATTTTCCCAGCACCTAACCGAATAGCCGATGAAATAAATTACTTTCATGTTTGTTTCCCACTATAACCCGAATCGATGTCGCGGGAACGGTTAAACTCACCTGGAAATCAGTAGAATTGAGGGACGAGCAAGCGGCTACCAAACGCTGGGAATGGGTTGTGTGCTGTGTGATTCCGGAAAACGGTCACGTTGGCGCAACGGTCGTGAACGAAGCCTATCGGGTCCTTCTGCGTTCCTTCTGGTCCTTTCAAGCTGTGAACCTTTTGTTACCAGTGTGCCCTCAACCTCAACCATCCTCAACCGTTAGTGTGAAAAGAATAAAAATACTTCACCTCTCCACAATAAACCTCCTCTTGGTCGATGGCCGGGGACACATTGGAGATCCTTTACAAGCGGAAATCGATTTATGTCCTGCATTGAAAATTATTTTCTCTCTATTAACGCACGCCACCAAGAAGTCTTGTAGAATTATAAATAACTGCGCTAGAGATTGTTTTATCCTATCTGTTGCCAAGGAGCATAGCGGTCTGGCATGGACAAAAGGCACAGAAATGATGTTTTCATAGAGGCGTCTTTGTGTCCAAAACTTCTTTTGTGGACAAATTGTCCCTTCGATGGCAATCGAATGTGATTGTGCCATGTCGGGCCGGTAGGGTTTGACAGTTGTACGTCCAAATGCATTGAAAGATTGGAATTTGAAAGATGGGACCTATCGAACAGTTAAACATTGGGCTCAACGCGAAACATGTAACAAGTTTACGCCAATTTAAAACGAGATGATTCTAAAAAACTAGTTCCTAGAATGGTACGCAGTTACCTTTAATCGACCGGACATTATTGTTGCAGAATGTGTCACACGTTGGAGCATCCAATAAATCACCAGTCAACTATTAGCGGACTCGCGACCAGTAGAACGGCTCGGGATGAATCGCTGGGATCGGTTTCCGTAAACCAAAATAGTCGTATGTTTCATGCTAAATTGAATCATAAATCAACGCAACGACCCACAATGGTTCGGGCGGTACTGTTTCTTTTTTTTGTATTCGTTCACCAGATTCCCCGGTTCACCGTTCTCTAGCGTGCGTTTTTGTGTGTTTCGCTCGATACCGACACGATCGTGAAACAGCTCCGAGTCCTGAGTGCTGGGTGCAGATTTGATCGTAATCGGGTGGCCCAAACTTCTGCCTCTAGCACGGAGCAAGTGTCACCCGAGATGGGCTTCCAAAAGTTTTACGCGCGCGCAAACGTGAAGGTGCAATCAAGGATCACCGCGATCCTGTTGCTTAAGTCGATATGAGCAACGACGTGCAGCCGGTCCGCGAGAGACCGGCAGAAAAAACTGAAATTGATTTATACGACACGATAGCCATCACCTTCTAGACTTGTGTTCTCCCGGTTACCTGATCCAATCGTTCTTCCGAGATCCACCATCCACACGGCATGCCACGGCACATCGTGAATAAATCTAGCGCATAATTCGAATCGGTATTATTTTCGTTTTTCGTAGAATTTCACATACATCATTTATCAATTCCGATCACAAAAATAGAAGCAGTTCGAAAGGAGAAAGGAATGTAAAATCAATTGCTTTGTAAGGCCAAAATGCATCAGAAAAGTTGATGCAGTCTCGTACGATTTTAGCTGAAAAACCGTTGTGTGGGGGATTTTTGATTGCATGAACTTTACTATTTTACAGCGAATGTATCTGTGTGCTTTCTGTGATTTGTTTTGAGCAGTGTTCCTAACGAATGGTGTGCTCTAAAGTGGGAAGAACCCACCGAACCACAGCGGGAAGAACTCGCTCCTAAGATAGCAAGTTGATTTATATAATTCTAGCCGAATCGCTACGGTGGTCTGGTTGCTGTATGACTTATTAGGACCATCAACCGGTTCCGATCACTCCCCTTGCTTGTTAATGAGCTGCAAGGTTCCAAAGCCGGCGTCTCTCGAGAAGGTGATAAATCTAATACCACCGAAGCTGGAGCGCTGGAGCTAGTGATTTATATCCGTGTGATGATTAAAATATTTGGCGGAAATACATCAAATGCTTCAGTCAGCCTCAGGCAGTGACTCATTGCGAAACGATTAGTAACTGCTCCTAGGGTTTGGTTGCAATAACTCAACGCTGTATCTGCCTGTGCGATTGATTATTGCGACCAACGGAGAACAATTTAAATTGTACATCATCATTGCAAAATTCGTTTACGCTTTGTTGACAAATTCATTATAAAATGAAACTAACTAAACCTATGTCGTTAAATCAATCAGTCGAAAAAGATTTAATTTAAAGCTTATGGGTTGCATGAGGCTTGCACGCTTCGCCCGAATTCACCTGAGGGTTGAATAGAACTTTTCAAAACCTTCATCCCTTCAACTTCTAATGCCACCGCAGTATGTGCCGAAGAGCCTCATAGTTGCCGCCGGCTATTGCGTGCGGGGTCGTAGAAAGCCGTCGCGAACCCTATAATTTCAGTTGACAGTTTAAGGAACAAGCGGCACATCAAAAGCAATCGTTCAAGCGCGACTGCATTTCCTGCCCTACTCGTCATCTGTTACTCGGCATCCTGACCTCCGGCAGCATCCAACCCCTTTCTGAATAGTGGGAACAATTATTGTGATTATTTTTAGATCGTTCCGAGCGAATTGTCGAACGCTTTCGATGATCCTTGATCTCTTTCAAGAGCAGACTAGTTCAATAGACTGTCAAAGCAAACCCTGCGATCATTAATGCATCCCAAAACGGGGCTCGCTACGCCATGCCTGCCCACCAACATAAGTAGGATCAGATCATTTCTTGCTGATAGGTGTTGATCCCTTTGAGCTGTGTTCTGCTTTTATTTAGAGAACAACTGCGTTGCGTGCATCTCCAACAATGGCTCGGGCCGATGATTTTTAATTGTACAAATCTCAAACCTCTTTTCTCTGTCTATACCTACAAAAGAACGGTTTATTATCTGTGATTGCACGAACTGGGGACTTTGGAAGGTATGCCGGTCACAACATCGACCAAGGGCCCATGTGTTAATCAAATTGTACAAACCTTGCAATCAATCTGTACGGGTGTGTTAATAGCACCCAGCCCTCGATTTGTCCTGGTTTCCTAGTAACTGACCGATTATTGGGAAGTCCACATAACTCTCGCGGCATCTCTAACATTGCAACCGAAGGAAGATATCATGCGCAGGCTTCAGTTCATTGTATCATCATTAGAAATCGATGCCCACTTTTGCAACAATGCGCATGCGTGTGGTGATTTATGACCTCTAGCAAAGTTTGGCCACCATCCATCGATCCATGCTGGTGCTGGGACGGTTGCGTCCGCTGTGCCGTCATGTCACTCACAGTGGGAGACATGCATTCAGCCAAGGACCTTTCAAGGGTGCTTCGACAAGGGGTGCGAAGAAACTGTTCAAACCCCTCCAAATGATTGCTTTGTGCTGGGCCTTTGTTTGCCAATACATGTGCATCTGACGTTCAAAAGATTGCAGGTAATTCTATTTAGTGCCGTCGCCTACAGTGGCAGCGAAAGCGGACGCGGACGCATGATTCGTACCATCCCGTCAGGAGCTGTGTTGTTGTGTAATTTTTCATGCGGAAAAAGGGACAATTATTTCGGTGACATTTTCTTCAACCTCAAGCCGATCCCAAGCGCCCATTCGTCGAAATATTTGGAGGAAAAAAAGCGATGTTCCCATCCTTCCAAGGGCTGAGTGGTATGTCTCGAACGGGTTTTTTTCTTCTCATTCTTCAGGGTTAATCCAATTTTGGCCTTCTTCAATCTAAGATAAGGCTTTTGTCATACGAAGAAATAGAAAGCTGTCTAAGTTTAGCTACCTTTCCCAATTGAACATATTTCCATCGAAATTCGAAAAAGAAATAAAAGAAAAGGAATAAAGGCTACGGTTTAGGTGAAAGCAAGGGTTCAAACATTCCAATTCTTTCGAATTTTTCCAAGTTTCCAGGATTTCAGCTGGAAAAAGACTTCAGTTCAACATGGTTTCGTCTGATGTTAAGACAATCCCAGCTTTGTACTGTATCCGTGTCGATTCAATCCGGTTGAATGAGCAATTGCTGGATTCCGAATATCATCACCCCACTAATAGTTTGCGATAGAACCTCCCCGTTTGACCACAGTTATAAACATCAAACAGTAATCGAAAATACCAGGGCCGTGCCACACATGGTTGCACGCATAAATAAAGAAGCATTATGAAATTGTACCGAAACGGATGTGAATGAAGACTATTCCGAACTGCTTCTGCCGGTGTTTGGCATTCGATTGGCCTTGCCTGATCCGCACAATGCACACACACACACACACACACACACATGCTCGAAAACTTTGGAAATTGAGTCAAACGAACAGAGTGAACTAGGGGTTCGCGTAGGAAGAATGTGCGAAAAATGAATCTTTTATGTGTGAAGAAACCATGTACGAACATTGCTCCAGACTCACTCGTTAGTTTCTATCGATTTCCTGCAAGAATTTATTTTTTCTACGCAATAGCACGACTAGCATCCATTCGGTCCACCACAGCACCGGAAAAACCCGGAGAAAGTAAGTCTCGGTTACATTGACTCGGAAAGCCGGCCAAACCCTACAGTGAGGGGATCCTTAACATTAGGGGCATTGTTACACGGAGCAGCACGGCAAGGATCCGGGCGACTTCCGCTAAAACCATCTCTCTCTCTCGCCTCGGAAGCAAGGGTCATCATTCGATTGGCTTGCGGAAAACCATTGGGAGCCATGACTCTTCGGTATCGTCTACGCCCATGACCCAAAGGACCACCAACAACTTTGTCCAGTCTAGCAGCTAGGAGAAGCATGGGTTCGGATAGTTATTTGATAGTTTCCGGCAGGCACACAAGGCACAACCAAAATACCCTTTCGTCAACAGTAAACGTTGCCGTAGTTGCGTGCGTTGTGTTTCTTTAAAAGAAGTTAATGTGTTGGAATTCCGAAGTCGATGTAAACCTTAATCGACTAAAAGTCAGTGTAAAAGGCCCGCGTCCAGCCACTCTGCGGCTACGGCCTATACAGCCTTCTAAACCGAGCCCGTAACTCCGTACGCCGGCAGGAACGTGGGCCGGGGACGGTCGGACGGACAATACCAACATGTGTAATCCTTCCGTAAGCATGATTGATGACGATCCACTTCCTTAACCTGTTTCGGAATCTTGTCGCCCTCGTCGCCGCGGCCCGACGTCCTGAGAACTATACATTAATGTCGTTCTAGTGCTCTATCATTGCTGCTTCCTCTGGTGGCCGAGTACCGCTCGGGTTAGGCGTGAAGTCTGTCTAATTCTCTGTCATTAGCCACCGCCGAACCGAAGCGCTGGCATAATATCTTCTTAACCCTTTGCAGCAAATTAATAACCCGAAATTAAAATGATATTATTTCACACCACGGCAGTTTGTCGCTAGTTCATAGTTTCTCCGCTCGCCACACCGAAATGCCCGTGGGACACTCAATTGGTGTCGGGAATGTAATAAATGTGTTTACAATTCATTATGATCCACAAACATTCCTTGGTGGTGCACGAGCTTTTAGCTGCATTCGATCGAAAGTGTTCATAATTTAAGAGCCCGTTGATAAAAACTCCTTTTTTTTGGTGCTCAGAACCAGTATGCTGGAGCTTCAGTCTAAAAGAAAAGTTTCTCTACTGTGAATGCATTAAAGTTAGATTAATTTGACTCCGTTTAACATGGTGTCCCGGCAAACGCCATCATTGAGGCCTCAGGATAAGGGGGCGTTAACAATTAAGTTTAAAGCCTTACCGAACAATGGCGGTATCAATTGATCATAATTCAAATTCTCTGACGATTCCAGCTTCCTGTCACATAATTCGGCAATCTTCCGTTGCTCTCGGTCGACGATTATTATTCGATAATCGGTTGAATGCATTATCTCATCTGTCCGGTCTAGACGGCTCGGACTGGTCGGTTTAAGGTTAATCCCATGATGGCTATGTTTATGTGACAGTAATGTTGTCCAATTAAAATATCATTGTTGCGGATTTGATTGCTCAGTATTGCAGGAAGGTTTATTTAGGGAAATCCTGTCGCTCAACTATTTGTTGGTAGGTTAAAACACGTTTTTAAATCCTCACGTGCCTAGCCTAGGTCGGATTTTCCGTACCAGGTGGAGGCCTTTTCATTTAACAAGCCTCTGAATGATATTTTCTTTCCATAAAAATCGGATTCCGTCTGTGGATCGTCTTCTCGGGAAAAGCTTGTACAAAGAACACGTTCGATGGATTTGTGTTGTGCTGGCATGGGTTCCCCTCATATGCCCTCGGGTAGTTAGTGAACCTGAAGCAACCGGAGAGATGTGTGTCCGGGTGGGAGTAAAAGTTCAAACGAAAGAACTGCTCTCTTTGTTGAACAAGATGTTTCTACCGATTACTGATGACTAGCAGTGGTTGCTTGGCATGACGAGGTGCTTTGCATTTGCAGGGGCAGGATTCAATTTCAATCGAGCAAGGATTCAATTTCATTTGCAGCTGGTTGCAATACTCGATCCGAGTCTGTTTTTCTTACACCTAAGCTATTAGCAACGGATAAGAGTGATCGATAACGATTTGTTCTTAAAGGTATAGCCCGATAGATGGTCCTTTCTTCTTCTGCATAAGGAAAAAGTGATTCCAGTCCGGAATGATGGGGATTGTTCATTTCGAGTGCTGGTGTGATTGAAAAGGTCGTAATCATAGCTGCACGAATGTGATAATCCAAATGTCGTACTATTGGCAAATTCCGACCAATTTACATCGCAGAACGGATCGCAATCATTTCTAGAACTTTGCACTCTCTCTCAAGGGCTCTTGTTTTCTTCATTCCCTCAGACGAGTGTATTCGTTCAATTTATTTGATCTCTTGCTAATGTCGACAATAAATATGGCGGTAATAGATGCATTTTCATACAAATGGGATCGGAGAGCATAATTTCCTCATCATGTGCAGCTAGCATAGGTTCGGCGAAACGATAACGCCATGCAGTTATAGTTAGCGGATATGTTTTTGAGCAAAGTTTTTTGGCATTTTAGCCTGGAAACTATTGCCGGTGTGCTTCGTTTGGCATCGACAGTATGGAATGTTTGTACATTCGGTCACAAACAAGCAGATCTTATTTGAGTTCGACCGGTCGACTTGCTGTCTGCTCGCGATAGCTTCCCCCAATGCCAATAATTGTTTTTGTATTGAAATACATTTAGCGATGGCGCAAAACCATTGCCGATTGATGGCCCTGGCTGGCGAACGAACTGATCTGCAAAGGTTCGCCAGGGTTCACCAGGGTCGACTATGAAAAGACAGTTGAGCAGACAGTTAGGAAGGACAAACAGTATGGTTTCTTTTTGTTACCGGTTCTGTTGATCCCGTGCCGTTACGCTCCGCCTCAGAGCTGGAAATGAGAAAATCAGTCGTTTGCTTAGGTGATATTGTACAATCTGTTGTCTCTGGCCGTGGTGCAAACGATTCCAGTCCAACCAACCAACCAACCAACCAACCGACGAACCAACGAACCAGCCAACCAATCGAGGCTTGAACCGGAACCGGAAAACAAAACACAAACAGCATACCACCGGCAGCAAGCCGCACGTAAGACAATCTTCCGGAAAAATCCTACCCGGAAATTTCGGAGCGAGCGAAAAGTTTTCGTGTTACGCTGTCAGGTATGATGTTGCTTCGGCGATTCGGCAGTTGGAATCAAAATGTCGAAAAGCGGGAGAGAAACACATTAAATACCATAAACACGGTCGTTTCTTTTCCACTCAATTTAGCCTGTAACCTAATACCACACAGCCGCAGCAGCGAGCCATGCAAACCCAGCGAACCGAGCCGTAGAACCGTGCTCGGAACCGTTCTACCGTTTTCCCCCAATTCATCGTCACGTCAGGAAATGTCGGGAAGGCACCGTCAGCGGCAAATCACACACCGTAGCTTCGGGTGGATCGTATTGTGCTTGGCGCACGGCGTACGCCAACGCCGAGTCCTTGAAATAACTAGCGCAATTTATTGAGAAACGGACCCGAAGGAATGGGGATATGCCGGGATCCGCTTTTCCATGTCAATGCGAATTGACACAGTTTCACAGGTTTCTTGGGTAGGTCGAAGTAGGTCACATGATTCGTTGAGTTCATTAAACATATGACAAATGGGAGCCAATATTAGTGGATGCGAATGGTTGAGCTGTTTTCAATTGGGAAAGCTTAAATTAGCACTAGACATCAGTATAATTTTGAATAAATGGTTGGTTTGAGCTTCAAATTATCCATCTCGCTTATAAGCGCCCGGTCCTAGCGCACCACGAGGCAAGGGAGAAAAAAGGCGGCCCACTCACAAGCGAAATAGCGTCCAACGTATCACCCAACAGCTGATGCCGACACGATACAGCTTTGCCCTCACATAATTGGCCAGCCTTTGGTGGTAAGCCATTGAAGCGGGCCTTTTTTCCGGTTCGGTCGTACCGGACCGCGACCGTGCACACGTTGGCACCACCAAACCATCGGATATTCGTCGAACGCCATTGTCGTCACGCGGAGATAGAAATGTCGAAAGCCATAAATCGATTTATTATTTATGACCATCGAGACATCAAGCCGGTTTGGTCACTGGTTCATTTCCCGAATGACCGCTGATGGTTCGCTATGGAGTATCGGACAAAGCCTCGATTGAGGCCTCGGTTCGGCCCATTTGGCATCCGACCCCGCTCCACGACCGCGGACCGGTGCTCTCCAGGATGGGCTGGAAGATTATCTCGGTGTGAGTTGTTATCGGATGTTCGTTCTGGTCTTGCAACTGTCCAATTTCAGCCAGTGTTATCCTGTAGGTTTTCATTTTATCCCCAATACTGCCACCCCCTTTCACCCAACCCCACACCCGCGGGAGGCACCACTCATCCGGGGTACTGGTTATAAATGGGTTTTCGGGTGCGTGATCGGTGTTTTATGGGTGATATATGAACCGCCGAAACGGACACCGAATGTCTCCGCCGTATTGTGGTCGGGCGTGTCGGGTGATCTTGGATTTCGTTTCCCACCCTCTTGCTCCAACTCTTTGCTCCCCCACCACATTGATCGTTTGTCAAACCAGCGCAGTGTGGAACGAGGAGTTTTGGTGATTTTTAATCATTACTCTTCATCAGCGTAGCTCATTGAAAGTGATTCGCGCCATTCGGTTGGGATTGTGGATATCACAACGCTTCCCCATCGCATTGACCGAGGCTTGCATACTCGTTTGCTGCTGCTGCCGCCACCAGGAGTTGTAGTCTTCCGTGTGTCAGGTCAAAACGCTCTTTACGGGTTGCTCAGTGTGCTCGTGTTTTGCTTCCCCGTTTTTTTGTTTGTTTGGAAAACCGAAAACCACAAGAAATGACGACACCAGGCAAGATGCCTAGATTCCCAGCGGACAAATTTTCAAGCCACGCCGAGTTGGGAAGTGTCAGACCAAGACGATGCCAAGCGGGAAAAAGATTGATTGGATGTTATTGAGCTTGCGGATGATTTTCGGTGGTTGAGCACTGTTTTGTGCATGGATGCTTCTTTGAAAATTAGTATGTTTACCAATCAATCATTCTAAGCCGCCTTCTATTCTCCTTTTTTGTCACTTTTGGCAGCATGTTTCCCTTTTGCGGCGAGTTTCGGCCGTGCCATCGTCGTCTGGATCAACCGCACCGCACCCAACGCAACTGGAATTTAAAGTATGGCTATCCTTTTGGTAGGAAACGGAAGAATCCTCGAACGAGTTTTACATGAAGAAGTAGCAGCAGCAACCCAGAAAAGCATAAACAATCGTGTTTGAATAGGTTGAAGTGTTTGCCGATTCCAGCACAACAAACAATGATTGGTTTAGTTGCTTCAGTTTCGGACAACATGCGTCTCCCGGTTCGCCACAAAGCATCGGACCGGCAGTTGACAATATGTGCCGTACGTCACAAGCCACAGGCCAATTATCTAATAATACAACATTGTTCTATCGGTGGATGCAGTTAATTACGCTGTAAAAAGTTAATTACACAAATACCCGCGCCAGGTAAATGGCGTTAGCTCATTAACTTGCCTTGGCAGGGAATGCATTTGTGCACATAATACCGTTTTTAATTTTATCGTTCCATTATCACCCGACGCAACAATAAAAAAGTTATCGCACAGCGCAGACTGGCTCTATCGTGTTAGTATCAAATTCGGATGCACCTGTCATTGCAGCACCGGCTGTGGGAGGGATTGCAACCAACGGCAGCAAAAAGAAGTGGCAAAAGGCTTTGTGTTTTATGTCCTGCGAGCGTACAATTTATTGATTCCAACCAATAATGGAATAGATATTGCAGCCCGTGCTTATTGTGATTGCATGACTGAGTGCATGTCGCACTGTTTCGTGGGATCGAGATCGGGCGAAGGCAAAAAGGCAATCGCTGCAAGGATGGCGAAAGGCAGGAAAAATCGGTTACAGCCAGGTATCGAAATTAATCTTCTCCCATGTGGTGCAATTTCATATCATTGCACGAGGATCGTTGCGCACTCCGGTGCACTGGCCGCACCGCAGCCAATCCCCAATCCCTTGCGCTATCCTGCTAGTCAGACCTTCTGCAGACGGGTATCGGAGCGAGAAAAGTGGTTAGGATATTATTTATAAGCTGATGTAGCAGTTTCCAGCGTAATTCTGCACCTGGTTGAGCACACATTGGGCGAAATAATATGGAACCGTGCCCTCCGTACCAGGCCAGGCCCTTGGTTGGTGGAGCTCATACAGAAACAATCATCTATCTCCAAATCGATGGTCGGATGATGTGTGTAGAATGAGAATTGGGGCAAAATTAATATTACCTGTTCAGATATTCCGTTCCACCGCTCGGTGCCAGTCGGGTACCTTATCGTACTGGCAGCATTGTGGTTTGGTCATTTGCGCCAGCAAGCATGGTTGGGAACGAGCCTTCATCCGGCTCCAGACTGCACTGTTAATAATGCTCATTCGTCGTGGAAAGCGATGTAAAGCGTCTAAATAAAGGAAATTCGTGATTGCCAAGCGGTTCAGCTGTTCGTAGCTACGCGCCAGCTGACAACAGCTACAAAATTCAATCATGTCCCCCCTACGGCACACGATGCATCAATTCAACTGTGCTCGAAAATAAAAGAGGCTTACCATCGCATTTGTCATCATTTGTCTCGATTAGGAGCACCGAATTCGCATTGATTTTCCAATGGTGTACCGTTCAGTGCCGGAGTTCATCAACGACGACGACCGACTACGGACGAGTTCGGCGTTTGGTAGGCTGAGCTCTCCAACAGAGGCGATTATCTGTCTTCATCCGCAAAACAAACAAGTTTTTCCTTTCTATTGCATTACCCCCCCACACACACACCCTTTTCTACTCGGAACTGGATGTCATTCGAGTTGACCCTTTTTCTTCGTGCGCCCGGTTGTGATGATCTCGTTGTCATATGGTCCCCGATTCCAAATCATTAGTCCCGAAATCGGAGGAAAGTAGAGCACTGTGCGTCCCTTGCGTCCGGGGCGCGTGCATGCGAGCTTCGGCCAGCTGCATACAAAAGCCTTTCACTCACCCCCTCCCCCTCCCTCTAACAATTGCACATCGAAGTGCTGTGTGCTTGGGTCTAATCACATTAAACACTTTCACATCTTTCACAAATGGAATCGAGCTGCCTGTGTCCGAAGCCGTTGTTCTTCCACTCAGCTGATTCGATGTGGTGTTGTGGTCACCCATTTTTCTCCGGCTGCTCTCCGAATCAAATTACAGCTTCCCCTTTAATCATCTTTCGGTGCTCGGGCTGACACAGAACCGTACAACCTGTGCTCTCGAGTGCCCAGGGGAGGAAGCCTTGAGTCGATTTGCGGCAGAGCCAAACACGCCCAACGTATCTATCATACAGATGTTTTCAATTACATATTCTCTCACCGATCGATAGCCTGGCCCGAAGAGCACTGTGGGCAAAAAGGATGAAACCGTGAGCCGAGCTTCGGCTCAAGAGATCCTTGTAAAGGTGCACCAGCAAGCCACGGCGGGGAGTGGCCCGTTGCGGGTGGATAGAAAGGAAGGGACATCGAATGCCCGCAGGATAGCAAGCGTCAGTTGCGTGGGATGAAGAAAAGAAATGTGAGTTAGAAAGTTATACGGGGCAAGGTTACGTGGAAGTCGGGCCGGTTTCTCACCTTCGTGCCCTCGAGCGTACAGCGATTGACTTGTTTCTCGAGTGGACGGAACCTTCTTGTACTCGAACTGTTCCACATAACAAAGCGGACCAGGCTGAAAAAGATGGATCAATAAGCGGGCCTCAGAAAAAAAGAGGATTTTTTCTAACAAGCCTTTTCCCGAGGACTGCCAAACAGTATGCTGTGGCGGCTCGGAAACAATGGTTTGTACAGCAGCACAGAAGTACATATTTTGTCTTTAGTATTGTCTCAGCAAATAGTCAAAAAAGTGGAATTGGTAGTCCGGAGTTTCCACCCGTGCCATGCGTGCGGAAGCAATTTGACTCCCTGAGAATCTTAGGGCTGTGTTTGCCGATGCCTTCATTTGTTTTATAACCCCTTCTGTGCACGCTCCAGCACACACACATACATACACTGGGCATCGATACCCTCATCGTGTAGGGTCCCCGACTTTCCCTGCCAGCTGGCACTCGGACTCGGAGTTCCTGTGGACATAGTATTAATTTCCATCGATGCAATGCGTATGCAAACGCACAAATTAAACACTCTATTCACGTACCTCGTGCCTGTTTACTGATACGGGCCGAGGGCGGACGGGCGTCGTGTTGGAGCCAAACCGAACGAATGGAAGAAATCTCATTGTAAACGCATCGCATGTGGCCGCACTCGCAGTCACTCCAACCTGCATGGGAGGGAAGCCCGGTAGCACGTTTGCTCTCATGCCGGTGGTTTGCATGGGCTCAAGTTGATGGGTTGAAGTACAATTTGTTGTAAAGTGAACATTATGTTCCAATAACCAACCCTTCATTTGTCACTGAGTTGGCTGGAGTGCAGGCCGGGTACGACCAGCATGTAGAGCAGCAGACGATCATGCACGCACACGGTCAGAACGATTTGAATATCTGGCAGCCGGGCCGTTTCGATGCACAAGGTAAAAGTGCAGCATGGTGGCTAGTGACCCTTTTTGCCGCGAGAATCTTAATTAGAAATTGGAAAACTTCAGCAATTATAAGTCAGCCATCCATAATACTCGAACTTGGATGAAAGAAGCTCACGATGTTTAATATTAAGATATTTATTACTTTACCTCGTTTCGTATGCATCGCTAGCCTTAATTAAATCCGGAAACTGCTCGAATCATATGAATACGGCTTACAACAGTGCGTTTGCATATTGCACTATTAGCACCGACGGCATTTAAGCGCTGCGACCGCTAAGTTTTAAGCACTCTCCAAACAACGAAATCGCGTAATTAATGAAACACCAGCCCCAGCAGCAGCAGTGTATGGTTGGAAGCAGTTGACCATTTCTGCGTTAGTGCCTTGCTGAACCTACATTTTCCGGCTGGCAGCTCTGGCACTGGGTGCACACTGAATAATCGATATCCTTCCGATGGCTCACACGTTCAGCTTGTGCTAAATCGATGGATTTATTCGAAAAGAGGCTTTACCATACACGGAAGGATCGAGCCGGTGAAAGGGTCGGCGGTGCCACTTTGCTGGACCGAAATTGAATATGCTCAAAAATGAAAATCCAGTTGTTGAATACACTCGCATTTTCGCTTTTTTTTTCACTGCCCAAATGCTCCATATTGCTGCACTAGTTCCATCTTCAGTGCTGATTATCTGCGATACAATCAACGAAATCCGATCGAGTTGATATATTTCGCGCATGTTAAATGGCAAATTAATTAATATGCAATAAATTCATCATCATTCGCAACACTGGCCGTTTTCGAGGACAACTGTAGCCTGGACGGATGCCAACTGCCTGTGTGTTCGTTGGACGCGCGTGCTCGCGTGTGTGTGTGTGCTATTGATATGGACAAACGGGAAAACAAACGTTCTGCGTGATTAAAACGCAAAGAAATCGTTCGTGCGTTGACGTGCACATCACCGGCGAAGAGAATGTGTCAAGCTTTTCCGCGTAACAGATTATTTAACATTCATCATATTATTAATAAATCAATGCTCGCATATCACTCCGTTACGGTGGTTCTGTGTAAAGATTATAAAGTTTATCTTATTGAATAAACGGCCTTTGTTCCACGAAAGTCATATGCCAATGGTTCGTTCAAATTGGCAAAGAGCTTACTGCATGAACGGAAAAGCATATTAAAACTCGCCCCCACTCAGCCCCATCGCCGCATCATTGGGAAGATATCGAAGAAAGAGTACTCAAAATGGTGCGTTTGTTTGCGTGAAGAACAGCAGACTTATCGCGAAAGTTAATGATGTTGTCTGCGTTGTTTTGTGTTCTGTTTTGCTTGCGATCAACAAGAGACATCTTTGTTGGTGCAAAAATTAATCTCTCGCAGTTAGGCTTCATTAGGCTTTGGCAAAGCGGATACACCCTAACCATCCAACCCCGACCGCTTGGTGCCACATCGAACCACACTTCATTTCCTATCAATGTTCTTGAACAATTCACTGCAGCGGCAAGAGCAGAAACCATCCGTCGCCAAATAATAATGAAAGGAAGCGGCGCGAGCGGGAAAATCCCAGGAAACCTCATTACGGCGCAAACTTTCTCCTTCCAATCGATATTAAAAGCCCATTAATTGACCACCCTCTCGGGAGAATGGACTCGCCCTTCGGATGGGGTGTCAACGGATGGTTGAAACCCGCAACGTTCCTTTTCCCGAAGGAGTTGGAGCCCGGGAGCCCAAGGAAAGCCGGCAAAAACTGTCACGTTCATTTGTTTTTCCCGAAAGCATAAAATCAAACAGCCTCGTCATTGAGCGCGCCAGGAGCCAGGGGCTGGACTGGGGCTTTCTTTTTTTTTTGTTTTACCGTTCCGTGCCTTTCCGCTTTTCGGTCGTGCCGGTGAAAGCCAAGCCGAGAGTCGAGAAGCCTTTTTCCAGCGTTGTTTCTTCCGATCGATTTTCCTCCACGCCTTTGTTCGATGTAAAAGTTTCATGGGAAACTCGCCGACCCGAAGTTAGCCAACAACTTCCATCCTCGTCCCTTGTCCCTCCTTCCTCGGGAAGGAGGAAGAAAAAACACACAATCGAAGCAAAAACAAAACACCATCGGCCGCAAACAAGCAGTCCAGGCAGTCAACTATCCAAAACCGGGGCGCTACCACCACAAGAAGCCAACTTCTTGGCTTCTTTTGAATCTCCGAAAATGAGTGCCAGTCGAGGAGAGCAATAAATATATTAAAAGATAAAAAGCGTCGAATCAAAACAGAGCTTCTGGTATTGAGCGCCGAACGCCGTAAAGACGCCCGGGAAAACTAGGCTTTGCGCGTTAGTGAAAAACGTGCTCCGCAGCTGTGGCCAAAGCGAGGGCTGAAGCACAGGGAGGGAAGGGAGGGTGGAAAAGAAAAGCCAAGTCAAAATAAGCGCTTAGAGAGCGTGGCTGTGGGATAACGAAAGCACATTTGCGACGCCATTGTAGCCCTATTGATCCCTCACGAAGGCATCAGGGAACACTGGGCGGAAGCAGGAGGATCCTTTGCGAGATGAAATAGCACATTTTGGGTTCTTTTCTGCTGCGTTTTGCCCTCCGAACCCACCCAACCCTGCCAAACGACTGTCGTCTGCCGGGATCGCCTTTTGGGAGCGATAGCAAAAGACGATGGAGCAATGCCATCGCTTCTTATGTCATTGTTTGTGCATGCATTAAACAGACGTCGACCCAATCGGTGTGCGTGCGAGAGTGTGAGAGAAGGATACGCTGTCCATAGCGTGACATAGTTTCGAGCCTTGAAATCCTTCTGCAAAAAAGTTCCGATGGTAAATATTTAGCCTGCGTTACATTCATTTCGTCGTTTGAAGTTATTAATGGAAGAGGCTAGCTTTTGTTGGATTTTACCATAAGATGTTATAAAATACTTTTGGAACAGAGTACAGGTTATATATATGGCACTAAATGGATCTAAACAATCAATTATTCACAGTGCTAATATCAACACGTGCTCATGACCATCGATATCTTGGGTCTGAGACAGGTAGTCTAGAATGTCTCATTTATAGGCTGTTCAGGAGCCGTAGCGCACAAGCAAACGTACAAGATATATCGCTCCCGAGTAAACCTCCGATCATCCTTAACGTCTTAAAGCGCTAGACGGGCGATCGTGCAGGACAAAAATAAATAAAATCCGCTTGCGTCTGCTTTTTATACCAAATATTTATTGAAATAAAATTGAGACTTAATTTTCCATCCAGTTTGCTTTCGAGAGCGTCTCACGCTCGAAGCGCTCGGTTTGAAACGGTCGCTCGAACGTCGCTTTCACACACGGGTAAGCTTTTATCCTTCTGTGACTAGCAGTCAATATTCGGGCTACCTGCCAGGACGACCACTTATAGGAAAGCGGTTTGCCCACACCCCGATCAACGGAGAAGCTCTAACGACGGTGTGCACATTCGGTGTAAAATATGGCCAACCTTACTAATTTTTCTTTTCGCACGTGACGGTCACCGTGTACGGGAGGTCTTCAGCTGGGATACCCTTTGGTCGCTAAGTGAAATTAAGACACGTGACAGGAATGTTAAGGTGAGCATGCTATTGAGAAATATTGGGTTGTGTTTCGTGTGTGTGGGTGCTTGTGGCATGATCCTGCACAAGCTCACTCCTGTTTAGATTCTTTTCGGACCGCTGGACTGGGTCGCTTTTCGGACGCTGCATCGAAAGCTACGAGATGATTGGAACGAGTCTCGCCGCAGACATACGAAAATTTGATTTTTATTCCCACACCGTACATTGTGTGGGTTAGATGTGTTAATAGTTATTGTTGGCCCAACCTGCCCACCCAAGCTTGAAATTCGGCTGTTGCCGGTCCTTGGACAAGCACTGTTTATGATACAGAAAGTCGGGATGTTTACGATGATAAGGGCCTGTGTAATTAGATATTAATTGCTGTTATGCTTGAACGTAAACTTTGGCCACAATTTATGCATTGAGGAGAAAGTCTTAGCAGATTTGATAAGTATCTAGAGTGATGTAACGTGTTCAACAAATTTGAGTTATACACCAACTGAAATGTGAGCAGAAATCAAACTAAATAAGAAAATGCTGCTGGAAGTAGATACGACACTTCTTGAAACTATTATTAGTATAAGGTAAGTAGTTTTCACCTTTGATTTTCCACCACAATTCACAATCAAGTGTATGCTGGTGCCGGTGCTTACGCTTTTGACACGAAACTAGGTTATGATGGTGTCAAATTTGTGTTGGGCCTTACACTATCTCCACTGCAAAATCTACCGACATACTTTTTGCCCCGGACCAGAGACGTTTGATGTCGGCAGTGGATGCATGATGTAATTAGTTGCAGTCATGCATTTACTCTTTGAAATGAAGATGGTACAACTACTGGGGCTGCCAGCCGGAATATCACCAGGGCAATAATAATTATGCTAAACGCATAACATTCGTTTGAAGTTTCATGATGGCACGGATACATACGCGTGAAGGGGTTTGAAAAAAATTGATAAAATTTTCTCTCACGTTTGCCACATTCTTTTTTCGATTAAATAACGAGTGGAAGAACTTTTAGTAAGCTCATTTAATTACGATGAACTTTCCTGAAGCAATAGGAAGAAACAGGTATTCGTAATTTAATCCGGAGCAGCTTAGCTAAATCTGCAGTGCTAAATCATAACACATCCTTCGCCAAATCATTTACCTTTCTCGGAATCGATGCAAGCGTAGCGTAATTGCGCGACATATTCAATAGGTGACGATTGCTTTGAATAGCAAGCGGAAATAGAATCCCACACGAATTGGAATTACCAAATGAGCAAAATCGAAACGACAAACACGAGCCGAGCTCTGCCGATCGAACGCTGCAAGCAATGTGCCTGCGACACACAATACGGCAGCCAGAGCTCCAGAGCTCGTATGGCTGGAAGGGTCGTGCAAGGATTCGAGCGTCAGGAAATAGCTCCTTCACTATCAATTTCAGCCATAATGTCAAATTTAATCCAACAAATATAAACCTTTGCCTGTGAGAATGTTCTCCGGTGAGGCAAGGATCTCGTTTCAGCTCAACGTTTACGGTACACATGCACATCAAACCGGATGGTCTTCGTATAGTGGAAATGAGTGGCAAAGGTTGGATCTGAAGTGAAGCATAACAGCAACAACACCGACGGAACGCGCACACCGTCGCTCCGAATGAACGAGGTGGATGAGAAAAAATCATGAATAAAATAAAGAAAAGCTGAGCCATGAACTTGACACAAACTTTCGACCCGAGGATTTCCGATACCACCGATACGAACAGACACGGAGCTCCGGGAAAACCCCTTCGTTAAAAGAAATTTATTCGTTTTCCCTCGGTTCTGACCCGTGCCGCAGCGGTAGCCCGTCACGCTTTGTAAAAGACAGAAAAGCTTTTCCTTGCATCGGATGAAAATAGAAACGAGCTCAATTTGCAAGCCTGCCCGCCAGCGACCGGAAAAGCGGGGCCAGCGGGAGTCCGAGCTGGAGGTGAGTCGCACGAAGAAATTCGATTTCCTTTTGTGCTTCAATCGCCATTCTTTCGTCAATTTACGACAAATAAAGGGAAATGTGTGAGCGTCAGCATGTATGCAGCAGCGAAGCAGTCCGGAAAAGCGCAACCGACGGAAGGAAAGCCTGGCTTCTTGGGAGCAACCGAGCCTGAACGAATGAACGGTTTGCTTTTCCGGTGTAGCCGTAAGCCTAGGACAACAAACCGTTGTACGCTCTGGGGTTCGAAAATATTCATCCCGAGTCAAAAGGCATCGCGCACTAATCGAGGAAACTATAATCAAATCATATAGACACGGTTGCATTCCGAATGGATATTCTTTCCCGGGCACGGTGGGTCACAAGCAAACGGCGAGCGTTATTGCAGATCAGGATCACTGCTCAATAATCCCAGTATCACGGCCGGTTTCCCAATCGATACACATGATTGAGACGTTCTCAAACCCGAAATCCACCGCTAAGCAGGTAAGTCTTCCTTTAAAGATGCCGTCAATTTCTGAGTTCTGCCCTGCCTCTAATCAAGCCGGCAGCAAGATGCGCGGGCTGTGAAATTCCAAGCTCCACGCGTTACTATTATCAAAGCGCTTCCAGAAGTGCTGTTTGTGACGATTTGGGTTAATATGGTATTAACGGAATTAGCATAGAAATATTCCCCAGCGCTATGAGACGGCGGCCACTCGTTCCGGTTTCCAATCCCAAAAGCGTCGCGGGACGCGCGGCACAGAGGTTGGTCAGACAAATTGGTCACCGTGGCGTGACACTGGTGCAAGAGGATTTAGAAGGACCGGTTTCCTTTGTCGTCGAAAGCCCTGATGAAGACGTTTCACGGTAACGACGATAGATGGGTGTCGTGATTGGGAGCTAACTAGTAAAAATGAATATAGGAAACGATTTTGTGTTTTACGACCGATTGATTCGTACGTGATTTTAAGTGGAAAGTGTTAGAGCTACCAGATTGAAGCGGAAAAAAGGGCACAAAATCGACTACCGCATCAACACACTGGGTGCAGGCGTTTTCGTTGCCTTCACAACTGTCACTAGTGGTCGGAATGCCCGTTGACATGCAGTATTTCTTTAAAACATTGTTGGAAAATATTCATCCCCAGCACACACGTTATCACGACTCGGGTCCGTGGGATGTGCATGCCGAACTGTTTCACTTTATCCGCTGCTTACTAACTTTATTAGATCAGCCGGAATGAAATTTGTGCAATTTGGGACGAGCTGGCAGCGTTCCGGTGAAAATCGATCAGCCCGAAAATTGAATAAAACTTTTCTTCTCCAAGAGCACCATTTGGCCGAACTGTACCAGTGCCAGCTGAATGCCAAGGCCACCGCAGTTTTTTTTTTGCTGTTGCTCCGGACAGTACCGTTCGGATTCTTCGTTTTGTGTGTTTTGCGTGTTTCAAGTAATTTAATCAAGCATTTTCAATAGTACACTGCCACGGCGCTGGCAGAAATGTTCGATCTTTCGGGTGGTTTTCCGGTGGTACTAATTTGATTGTGATTATGCACCAAGCCGCGCAACACCTCGGCCGAGGACAGTTTCACAGATGTCCGGGAGAACGTGGTTCAGCCAAATCTAATTGCTGAGCAGAATTCCAACGGTCCATGGGATGCAACTTTATGGTATGTGAAGTTGCAACAAACAAACAGCAGAATATCCGATGGGCTATTTCGAACTGAAAGTTACAAGTTTAAAGGATTGCCCGTGTTGGACACCTCCACCAGTATGAAGAGTTTTACAGTTGATTCTCTCTTTAAGCTCTCGGCAAGGTTGATTGGTTAAACGGAATTTATTTTTCCCTTCTTCTTTGACTTTTCTCCGGAGACTTATTAATCATGAACTATGTTCAAGCCAGGGTGGCTCGAATTTTCTCTAAACAATTACATTTGGCAGACCTTTCCATGAACGTCTCAGTGCCTTGTATCAACCAAGATTCCTCGAGAGAAATCATCGAGCATTATGGACATGAAATATGATGTGTTTGTGATGGTTTAGACGACATTTGTTGGAACATTTCCTCGGCTTTTGCGTAGAAACACCGAAGTTGCTATCGAAATAAAATGCAAACCGAAGACTATTTTAAAGTTTGCTCCACGTACTATTACCTGCCCAAGGCAGATAGTGCACGGGAAGGCAAGCAAGTTGTTTCGCTTCGTATTCGCTTGGCTCTAAATTCAATTGTGTTCCAGATGACACCATCAAATCAGTAAAGTTTGCAAGGATGGCCCCGTTTCCATAGTGGCAGGAGAAAAAAAGTATATTAACCGAACCCTTGCGAACGGTAGCCATAACAGACAATACTGCTTTGCCACTATGCAAATCCGTGCTCGACGTGATACTGCTCCCAGGCTCAGGCGAACACGCTACGGCGAAACCGTAGCCCGGCGCTGACTGCAGGCGGATGTTATTTACTAACACGTTCTGCACTACCAGCGTATCTAATTTACATCCCACATTCTTGACAGAGCCGAAGGCGATGCGATTCGGTCTTATTGGCAAGTGCCACCAGAAGGCAGGATTACATTTTCTTTGTTTATCGAACACAGATTCGATTTAAGCTGTGATCCTGCGGATATCAGATTAACATGAGCCTGTGACAATACAACAGAGCTCCCTGCGGCTTGTGTTGGCGAGCGGTGAAGGCTTTGGGGATGGCAGATGCAAAATAAAGAAATCAATACTGTGGGAAAAAGGCATCTGTAATGGCGTACCGAACCGCACGCAGCTCCTGTACTAAAGAAAACAATTACAAAATTTCCTTCCAGCACTTTGTGATTGTGAAATATGTTTTGCGTGCAAAACAGACGGTCCAATTTACCTACTGCAGCACTGCCAGCATTTTAATACACTCGCACACACGACCGTACTTCGCAAGCGTGTAAAAGTTAAGGAAGACACCCGGAACAGTTTGTTTGAAGAACAAACAGGGCCAACTGAAACGAAACCAACCCCGTGCAGCGTATCGTCTCAGCCCGGGCACGAGAACTTTCTTCAAACGTTAACACTTTCTCACTTACGCTGACAAGAAGCGAAACACGACCAAACGGATGCTGTAAGTGCACAGAGTTATCGGCTAAGCATGTGTGCGGATGTGTGTGAGTGTGCTTTACTAAGAGCGATGACGAACTTTTCCCTGTTTCCCACATGATGTGGCGATGCTACTTAACAGATCACAGAATGCAGCATCGAGGTTTGAACTTTATTTTGTTTTATATTAAACCTTTCAACAGTAAAGTGTGCGTGTGTATGTGTGTGTGTGTGTGTGTTTGTTTTTTTCTTATTCACTTTTTGCAAGGCAAGTTTAATTGAAGGAGTTGTCGATGCACGCTAGAAACAAGCTTAAATGCCGTTTGCAAACAGGGATCCCAACTGTTCATTTAAAGATTTGCCGTTATATGCTTTTGCTTTGCTATTTCGCTCTGAAGTCCACGAGCAATAAAATTCCCTCGGAACGTAAAAGCTATTTATTTCACACACACACACACACACACACACACACACACACACACACACACACACACACACACACACAAACTCACAGACACATTCGGTGAAAATGTTCTAATAAATTGTATTTGTCCTCCGATACAAACCACCCAGACGGAAAAATAGTTGTAACAAATTAGAAAAGTTTTATTGCTTACCTTACCAGAAATTAAAACCTTTTTTGCTCTTCACTGCCCTGGCTGCACGTTTGGTCCGATTTCTTTCGCCTGAGTTATCCCGTATTCTTTCGAATCGCTTTTCCCTTTTTTCTCGCTTCATAATTCGCTTCTGGATCCAATCAAATGGTGCGTCGCTGCCTGCTGAGCGTTACTATCCCTGTGACACGGCGCCTCGACGTGGTAAAACTTACTTGACCAGCATACGGACGCCGGACGGAAAAACATTAGCAAGTACGGGCAATGCACGGGAACTGAAACTATTTATTCCTGACTTTCCTGGAGCTTCGGTGGCTCGGTGAGGTGTTGCGTAGTGGGGATGGGAAAGGAATGAACTTGCTTGCGGAATTCGAGATCGTGCACTACGTTTTCATGCAAACGGGTTTAAATTACCTTCTGTTTTTCTGCTAGAATATCCTGCGAGACACGCTTCCTGGACGGAACATGTTTTTCCTACTGTTGTATCGTGCACTCACATATCTAAGAGATGTGCGATATTTGTTTGTTATAGATCGTTTTCGGTTTCAGGATATTCTTACACAACACTATTTTTCCTCTAATACTACTCTCTCCAAAGAATTTATTCCACCGAGCTGGCTAGTTCTTCCATCAGATTTCCTGTGTGATGGAAGACAAAAAGCAACATTAGTTTTATTGCTCAAAACCAAATTCAATAATTTTAATATTACTCGTTATATTTTCCCTCCAAAATGCGACCCCGTGCAGTGTAATTCCGTAATGCTACCACCCGCTCCAGCCTGCCTGCCTGCCCTGTCGCTCTAACCCCTTTTCAGTCCACGGTTCGGCAGTTTTCCATCAGCGAAAACGTGAACGGAATAAATTTGTGCTGTTTGCTCGGGCTTTGTCGCTTTAACCGCCCTTCGTCAACAGCTGTAAATTGTGAGAGCTCTCGTCACATTTTCGCTACTTTAAGGAAGCGGCGGAACTGTGAGGTTTTCGTGGCCTGAGCAGTACTCCGAAAAGAAAAAGTTTGCGTATAAATGTTTAAGGATCAAAATTTATACGATTACTTTAACTACACTCTACTCGTCACAATTAAGCATCGCCCGGAAAGTACGTTTTGTACCAGGCTTAGCGTTTGGAGCTGCCGAGTAGATGAGAACTCGCTCATTTGTTTCAACCTCATGCCACACACCCATCTTCGCTGTCGTGTTTGTCCTACACTAAATCCACAATCAGACCAACCCTCCAATCATAATGAACTGGAGAGTGGTTCGAGTGGAAGCTAAACGTGATTTCGTACTGATCATTTGCACCGAACCGGACTCGGTCGGTCTGTTTGCATTGAATTTCCGCTCGGCAGTGTCCGATGATGGCTTAAATCGCCCACCCTCCAGAACGTCTAGAATCACAATGGTTCCAGAAAACGAAAGTGTTCGACCGCTTCCGTCGTTGGGCAGCAAACACGCAAACACATCGTTTTCATGCTGAACAGTTTGAAGGGATATCCGCATTCCTTCCCATTCAATCACATCACTTAGCTTGGCTTTTGAAAGGTATTTTGGGGCGGATGAAAATGATGCAAAACCCACCCCGTTTGTGTCCATTTTCTCAGCCGTAGAACCAGCTAAACTATATCCTTTTAACTGGTTCTACAAAATTTTGCACACGCTAATCCGGAACACATTTCCAAAAGCGAAGGCCTCGCTCTCGCTAGCTGTGCGTCCCGCCAACCGCATAAAACTCGTGCTTTCGGGGGGAGAAAGCAAATTTGATAAAACTCGCACTTCAAAACCAAATCACCGGAACGTGTGTTTGCATTTTGGGGATGCTTATTTGGGAAGACCGCTGGTGCTCGCGGATGGCAAAGACTGAGGCGCTCGTAGCACGATGTGCGATGATAACCTTAGACGGTCTTCATGTGCGCAATGATTAAATTTCTACTTGCTGCATCCCAAGGTTTCTGGGCATCTGGGCATCGGGAAGCTGTGGCCGGCTGCTGTGAGCTAAATGTTCCGAGGACTCTCCCGGTCTGTGTTTTACGCGGTGGTCTACATCTATGTGCGGTGGCCCTGGCCATTCCGTAACATAAGTAGTCTTTCCGCGTCCGAAACCCAAAGCCGTACACACACACTGTTGCGGCGAAGGAGTGGTTAATTATGAAATCCCTGTTGAAACGTTCCGAACTTCAAACAATATCATGGCCAGTGGTGAAGGACTTCGTGGATCAAATTGTGTTTCACGGGAGCTCCCGAGCGGGAGGTTGGTTTTGCAAACGCTGGTCATTTCGGCTTCGCGTTTTGTATCATTTATCGTGGAGTCTTTTCCGTGTGGAGTTAGCCGCTCTTGTCTAGTTTCAATCTCTCCCAGTAGTTTGACGAAGAGCTATTGCTTTTTGGTTTACTGTTTATCATACATTCCATGAACTATTGGAGCTCAGTTCTTTACTTTAAATTTGAATAAAAAAAATCGCAAAATGGCAAAAAACTGCTTGCAGAAAATGTAATTTTGCCAATAATTCGCAGTTAGGCAACAACACGCATTCATCACCTGTCTCGCTCACGTGTCTCCTTTCGAAATGCACATCTAAGGGTAGTCAAGGAGCAGGATACGAAGTCAAGTTCACCGTCACACCGGCCAATGTGGGGTAAAAACAGATGCAGAGGAGGTTCATCGTTTGCATCGTCTTGCACAGATAACCGAACTCAAATCCACTCCAAACATTAAGAAACGGTCTCATATCGAGCCGAACGGAATACAACTTACACTCCGCCTCCTCGTTGCCACCCAGCAAGCATAGATTGCACGATGTGGAATCGAGAGGATTCCCGGCCATCTCACAGGATCTCCCACCCATTCTCCTTCGAGGGTTTGTAGCATAAAGCGGTTGAATTTCCGTTTCCGCAATCCACACCATAGCCATGGATTAGAGCATGAGAGCCGTAGCATGCTAAATGCATTGCATCATGCGTTGTAAATAAGGCGAAAAGTTTATTCAATAAACTTCCGACCAACTCGGATGGATCGGAAGCTTGCCTGCGAGCCGTGCAGGACCACCAATCGTACCAACTTACGCATTGCCAACCGAGACGAGCGTAGAGCTGTGTGTGTGTGTGCATACTTCTGATGGAACACAAATACCCTTCCCAGTTCGAAACCACGACGTATGGGTCGGCGCTCATTCTCGCAAGCTGATGGCAAACCCGGTGCCGATGGGCTGTGAAGTTGCACAAAGTTACCGGGAAAAGGAGTGTTTGATAGTCATAACTATATGTAAACATCGGGACCGAAGTGATGCATTCACGATTGTAAGCAATGCTCCAATGTTCCATCTTGTTACTGGTTTGGTGGACTGCCGGTCTGGAGTGGTTCCAACTCTCTTGGAAAATTCGCCTTAATCCTGGCCACGAACGGTTTCAGCTGAAATCACGCCAGTATCTTAATCGATGTGGTGTGTGAAGAAGAAGAAGAAACGATCGATATCTGCCAAGGAGTTTTTTGTATGTTTACCATCCACTGGTAGACGGGTGTGTCGGATTATAATTCATTGATACGTACTAGAACTTTTTCTTCTGTCTACTTACTTGCACACATGCTCGGTTGTTAGCATATTATGGCGCTTGAACGAAGTACACCTTCCCAGCAATCACTCACACTGACTGACGCATTTCCGACAGCTGAAACGTATTGCAGATTGATTTGTTAAGAAATAATAAGAAACTCCGTGCATCGTGGAAGGTATCCAAGAAGTTGTGAGCTTTCTGGAATTATGTTATACTGTAACGTCCACCTGAGGATGAAGGCCGATGCATGGCTTGCGTGTGATTTAACCTGCGAATGATGGAAACCTGCCATACCGTTCGGTGAGACTCGGCGAGTCCTCGTGGCGGCCGGTACAAATAATTGAAAACACTTTGACGCAAGCTGATGGTGTATTATTAAACTATGTGGTTAAAACAATAGCACCTCCACGTTTTCCGCCCGGAACGAGAAGGAAATTTGTTTATAAATTCACGCCCCCCATTTAGTAAATTGGTTTGCAAAAAATATGCCGAACCGGTCTGGCTCTGGAGTCGTGATAAAACTTTCACATTCTTTGCAAATTTAGGTGTTTCGAGCATCGTCTGAATGTTTTCCGTGCGTAATGTAGTTTTTTGTTTTGTTTTGTGCTATGGTTGTAGTCACGTCTCGTGCTTTGTGCTCTCTTATAAACGCGAAGCAACAGCTTTCGGAGGAAAAGCGTATTTTCCTTTTAAAACTCTCGCACTACTACTGCCTTCCTACGGCTAGCTTAGCATTCTCGGGGCTTGTCAACTCTAATCGAGAACTTCCTCCTGGAGGGTGAACAAAACAACGGCAACGCGAATTCATTACCGCACAACTGGATAGCAGCAGCAACAGCAGCGCCACGCCAGTCGAAGGCGAGGCAAACAAATTATCTCTAATGACTTACTCTATTTAGAGGCTTATTTGATGATACTTCAATTATTCACCCGGGCTTGATGAAAGCGTGACTCGGCCGTGCAAGCCAATGGGCTCCAAAAGTACCGTAAGCCAGTGTCAGAGACAGATTGGCCAGACAAACAAAGCTGCGCCAAAAACGCGGTTAGGAAATAGGACAGTTATTTCGCGTGAAGTATTCATCAAAACACATACGGGCGGGAGACTACGCGGCACATCCGATGGAAATGCTTGTATGAAAGCTTTTCTGAAGGATTCGACGATGTGTTCTGAAAGTAAATAAAATTCGAGCTTTGCATCGATTACACAATCGCTTAGGTGGTTAGGACGATAATTTCTAATAGTCATGCACGTTGCTCACCAGTTGAGTTTCTTTCTGCAAGCGAAACCATTTCCATTCGGTCAGTGAAACTTTTTTCTCGATTATAATTTGGTTAAGGCTATCGTTCAATCAAAGCAAATGGTTTCTTGTAGTGCTTAGGTTTCGAATGCTTGCAGGATTGTTTTGAATATTTTTCCATTTTACTTTTCTTTTTGCATTGCTTCCCCACAAGACAAACTCGCCCGAGAAGAAGAAAGTGTGAAACCGTTTTTCTTCGCAGTCGATTTAACGAGGAATCGACCCCGGCTCTTACCACATCCTGATGCCGCCAGAACTCATTCGAACGATCGCAAATGATGGTTTCATCTGAGCGTAAAATTAATTAACAAACTTTTTCACCCGACAGTATTGGCTTCAAGCTACAAGGCACTGTCCCTCTCTCACTCACTCTCTCTCTCTCTCTCTCTCTCTCTCTCTCTCTCTCTCTCTGTCTTTCGATTTGATCCAGTGAAACTACTACTGGCCACCCATGTACCGTCACCCCGGGCGCGTGTTGTGAAGTTTTTAAGATCCTTCTCAAACCATCTCAGCACTTTTGAGCGCACAAGACGCGCTTGCCGCACCGCACCGCAGCGGGTCCCATCCCACCCTCTGCCGGCGCGATCCGGCTTGCTTCAGCTCGTTAGCGGTCCTTATTATTCCATCAAAGAAAATTTCCACTCCAGAGTTTCGGTATCGCCCTGTGTAAAATTCCTCGTCGTCAGCATCACACGTAAGTAGCAACACGGTCGACACGGGTAGCGCAGAGCGCCAGTAACGTGACTGAAAATGAAGTACTGCTCACTACCGAACTAGTACCGCCAGCGAACGAAAAAGAATGTGACGCTCGTGCTGCGGCGAATGCATTCGCGAATGAATGGTTTGTGGCAAGAACCCGAAAGGCCCGAAACAAGGAGAAAACAAGCACAATCTATTTTACTACCTTCCGAGCGACTTGCACTTGCTTCGCCAGACAAAAGATCGTAAATATGCGTGTAATTGAAATAGTTTCTTTTATGTCTGTCTTGCTTGAAAACACACGAAATTCTGTGTTAACATTGCGTACATTTTTTAATGTATTGTTTTCAGTTTTAATTAGACATTTCGCCTCCCCCATGCGGTTTTTGGGGATTGTTCTGGCAGCCGAAATTTGACAGCCCCAGCGGAATCGTTTTTCTGTTCTAAACAGTTTGCTGAAGTGAGTGAGCGAGAACAAAATGGTATATGTCCTCGACTTGGACAGCTTCAGTCTAGCGGTTGTCACATAAATGTCGTTTTAAAAACTGTTCTCTACCGCAAATTCCAAGTGAAGTTTTCAGTGATTCTCAGTCATAACACGAGGCTAATCTTTTTCTATTCGAGCTTTGATAGCTGGGCTACGTATACATTCGCTTCGAAAATGTACATATTCTTTTGAGGGCAAAATGGAATCAACACTATCAGAGACAGCACAATGACTTTGAGTGAAAAATCAATCAACTCGCATGGTGATGAAGGTTAGAACTTTTAACGAACATCTTCCACCCGAAACCCACGCATCTTTTAACCTTTCTAGCACGTCGGTATTAGAAGTAGCTCCATTATAAGCTCTCCATGACACCATGATGGAGCTCATGTGCTCGATTTGGTGTGATCCCGAACGAATGAAGCATAATGAGAGGTTGTAGTTGAAAATGATATGTCCACAAATGGTGGGGTAGGTATGCAGTGCTCCTCGAAGGATAAGCGAGCACTGATAGTTACACGGGCATCATTGCAAACGACACGATTTCAAATCGAAAGGATCAGCAAATCTCACCAACAAAAACTGACCCAAGAATCCCACCCCAGCCCAACTACCCACTTCAACCGGGTCGCACCTTTTCTTCTCACCCTCTTTCTCTCTCTCTCTCTCTCTCATTCCTCATTAAACGTTGTGCAAAGTGGTTCGAGGATGTCCAAACACAGCAAGCCATCGTTCGAGGATCCTTTCTTGGTTTTGGGTACACCCGGGATCAGATACAGATTTTCCTGTCCTAACTAAACACTCCTCATTGCCCGAGCTCGTAGACCTTTCGGTAATCTGTGAACCCATCTTTGGCGACAACAAACCGGGTGCTCGGTGGCCAGTGAATGCTGTCAAATGATTTCGATAAACTTATTCTACTTAAGACTCCCTTGCCGAACCGTAAATAACAGATCCACACAGCTTCCGTTGTGCGTGGCGCTCGAATAGGAATTTGACTTTTTTGCTCCGAGCTTCGTTCACGATTAATGTTGAAAGGATGTTCTTAAAAAGCTAAAAAATCCCAAAACACCATAAACCCGCCATCGTAGCTGCCGGGTTTTATTTTGACCTTTTTCAACACCCGCCGCCGAGCAGGGAACGGAACAGGACATGTTGTTGTTGTTTAAATATTATAGAGATTTTGGACCACTTGGGTCTCTTTCGTCTCTTTTACTGGGATTGTGGATGTTGAAGGAATTGGAATGTTGGATAGGTTGTGTGAGAGGGTTACTGAGACGTTAAGGTGTCCCATTCCTTTCGACTTTAGAAGTATCAGACTATTTTCAATAGTTGAATCTTTTTCTAAGTTTGTACTTGAGTTGTTGAGGTAACTCAGTCCTTTTTTGTGTTGTGGACGACAGACTACTGCAGTAGTCGAATTCACCACATTGTTTAGTTTTCCTCTCTAATGTTGAGTGTGTTTCTTTATTATTGTTATTATATTTTTTTCCCCCTTTTTTTACCGGCTTAATTATATTTGGTTGTATAAGTTTGTTTTTCTTAAAAATTTCAATACTTTTTTCTCTTCTTTAGAATCTGGTCCTAAAATGCAGTCAATATTGGAATTTAACTTAAGGTGGTGTCGCTCCCTTTCATATCCTCGGCATTCCGTTAGGATATGATGTATAGTGACTTGGGTTCCACAATACTGGCAAAGTGGCGCTGGTGCTTTAGCTAATAGGTGGCTATGGGTTAGATTTGTGTGTCCAATCCGTAATCTGGATAATATCTTTTGATCTTTGTTGTTATCTGGGTCTTTCCAAGGTTGGATTGTTACTTTTACTGATCTCAACAGGTTGTCTATTTCCTTATTCCAAGCTCTCTGCCATGATTTTTCTATTAAATATTTGCATTGTTTTAGTGCATCCCTCTTTGAGATAGGAGGGGAGTTGTCAGTTGGTAATTGTCGACCTTCATTTGCCAGTCTATCTGCTTTTTCATTGCCTATTATACCAGTATGGCTTGGGATCCAACAGAAGGAAATGTTTTTAGCATGGTCTATTGCATCTATTGCCTGAATATGGGGATCTTTTGAACGACCATGTTCTACTGCAGCTAATACACTTGCACTGTCGGAGAAAATTACGGTAGGTCTGTCTGGATCAATGTTTTCATCTGCTGCTATATAAATAGCAGTGGCCTCAGCTGAAAAAATTGATGAGTAGTCAGGAAGTTTTATCGCGCAACTAGAATTATCAGAGTAAATGCCACACCCTGCGGAGTTCATATAGATTGACCCGTCGGTGTAAATTTTGTGATGGTTGAAATATTTACTGTTGATATGCTCTATTGAAATTTGGTATGCTTGTTTATTGTTTTGTCTAAGTTGATCGTAAATAGTCCAGTCTATTTTATGTGAGTTCTGGAACCATGGGCGTTCCGAATTTCTAGTTATTTTTAGAATATCTGGTAGGAGATGATTAGTGGTCCTTTTAAACATGTCTTTTGCTCTCTGAATTAAATTCGGGCATTCTACTCTTTTCTCTAAATTGCGTAAAGCCGTGCCTATCAAACGGAGTGTTATTATCTGTGGAAAAGGAAGAAGACCACTTTCACATATAAGTGATTTTATAGGGCTAGTAATGAATGCACCGGTGGCGCATCTTATAGCTGAATGGTAGATAGGAGCTAAAATATTATTAATACCGTCAAACTCTAAACTAATAAGTTCTATTCCGAACAAAATTTTTGGGAGAAGCCATCCATTAATCAATCGAATCATTATGAGACGAGATGCCCTGATTTTTCCATATCCTATCATTTTGAAGACATTTATGTACGATGTAGAGGATGTTTTGATATTTTTCAGATGTGGTTTGAATGATAGTTTTGAGTCGAGAGTAATTCCTAAGATTTTAGCTTGATTAACGTTCGGAATAATGCTGTTTTCTATTGAAATCTTCTTAAGATTTTTTGTCTTCTGGGTTTTACAAATTCGTAAGATTTTGCATTTTTCTGGTGCTATTTGGAAACCTGTTGAATCACACCATTTTTTTAGATTATTTATGCCAGTTTGGAGAGCCTTTCTCGATTTACTGGAAGAGACATCCGAGGAAATTAATAGAATGTCGTCTGCATATATGAGGGGGGTGATATTATTAGAAACATGTGTGAAAAGGGACTCGATACTAATAAGGAAAAGGGTGGGAGAAAGGATAGCACCTTGCGGAACTCCATTTTCTAAGTGTTTGATTTGCGAAAATGTATTGCCAATACTAATCCTAAAGGTACGGTTTTCTAAAAAGTTTTGTATAAAGATAGGTAAATTTCCTTGGAAGCCCCATCTTTCCAATTGATGTAAAATGCCATGTCGCCAAGTCAAGTCATAAGCCTTGGCAAGGTCAACAATGGCTAGGTCTATGTGTTTATTATTGTTCTTTGCGGTTGTCAATATGTTTTCTAGTGTGGCGAAATATGTTTCCGTACCGTGACCGCTGCGGAAAGCGTGTTGGTTTTTATGGAGTAAGTTTTTAGATTCTAGTTCATGACAGAGTCTTCTGTTAACTATACGTTCGAGAATTTTAGAAATACAGTTTAATAAAGAGATTGGCCGGTAGCTGTCAACGTTAAAAGGTGATTTAAGTGGTTTGGGAATAGGAATTATATAACTGTTTTTCCAGTGCAGCGGGATTTTACCTGTGCACCATATGTTGTTATAAATTTGGAGGAGATATTCTAAAGCACCACTGGGTAGATGTTGAAGTAATGGGTATCCCACTCCATCTGGTCCGGCAGACTTTCCATTACATTTGCTAAGTGCATGAGAAAGTTCTTTTATTGAAAATAGTTTGTTGTATTGTAAATCTTGGGATGTTTGAAAGGATGTTTTTTTCCGTTCCATAGCTCTTTTGTGCTTTAAAAACTTGTCGGAATAACTATGACTCGAAGATATGGATTGAAAATGTTTTGAGAATTCTTCCGCTATGGCAACTGAGTCATTAATAGGATTTTCAGGGTTGAGTAGGGAAGGGAAATTTGTGTTGGATTTCTTGCCGTTCAAAATGTTTATTCGCCGCCACATTTCCTTTGAGGATATGGACGGATCGATTTCTTGTATGAATTTTTCCCAGCTATTTTGTTTTGATTTAGCTATTAATAACTTGGCTTGTTTATTTGCTTCTTTGTATTTTTGTAATATTGCTGGTTGGATATGGTCGTTAGTGATCGAGGTTGACAATTTCCTGAGCTTTCTTAGGTACTTCCTACGAGTTTTTATTGCTTCAGCAACTTCCTCATTCCACCAGGGAACGTATTTTTTGGGAATTTTCCCACTGCTTTTAGGAATGCTTTGGGAAGCAGCCTCTAGGATTATATCAATGAATCTATGTTCATTTACCTTCATCCTGCTCCACGGAATATTGTTCAATATTTGTTTATATTTTGACCAATCCGCCATGTCGTACTTCCAACGAGGACGGAAGGAAGGAAAATTGTTGTATAGATTAGTAGGATTAAGTTTAACTGTAAGTGGGAAGTGGTCACTGCCATAGAGGTCATTTTCAACAGTGAGAACAAACCTCGATGCTATGTTATCCGATGTAGCACAATGATCTATAGAGCTCATTTGACCGGTCGAAGGATCGATACGGGTAGGTAGGTTATTATGGAGAGGAAATATTTGATTTTGTTGTAAAATGTTATGGATGTCTGTGCCTCGTTTGTTGGTTTGGGAACAACCCCACTGTGTGTTTTGTGCGTTTAAATCTCCAATAATGAGGATAGGATTTGGAATTTTTGCAAGGAGGTTGTTCAGCTCTGTTACAATGTTATTATTATAATTTGGCGATAAGTAAACACTTAGGATATTTAACTCTATTGGGCTTCTAATGTGAATGCGTACTGAAGGTATGGAAGTTTTAATGCGAATTCTTGTGTAAGGTATGCTTTTGTGGATTCCCATGCAGGTGCTGTGGGATGTGATAGGGGAATTGTTAGTTATCCAATGATAACTGCTTAGTGGTGTTCTATTGAGCAGAATAGGGTTTGTGTAGGCTTCTTGTAATGTTATTATTTTCGGCTCATGTTTGTTTATTAATATTTTTAATTCATCTAAATTTTTTGAGAAGCTACGTATATTCCAATTCAAAACAAGTTTAGTTTCACCTGGAAAAATTGTCCTGATAGAATTATTTGTAGATTGTGCTGTCATGATTAAAATTTTAGGCTAAAAAAGATTTGCTGATGCGATGATTAGGTTAATGAATTGTTTTTTTTTTTTTTTGTTTCTATTTACGATGTCCTTTCCTTGTTTTTTTGGCCGAGAGTTCTTCGCTAGAGGATGTCAATGGATGCTTGAAGGTGGATGGTTTGTTATTTTTATTTGTGATAATTGTGTTACCTGCGGTGTCTTCTGTATCTGAGTCCGAGATGAGGTTTTGGCATTCAGTTTTGTTCTGTTTTGTTTGAGTGAATTTTTCAATGGTTTTTGTGAGAACAGCAATCTGGTCTTTCAGTAGGTTAACAGTTTGAGTGAGATTTTCTATAATTTTATCTTTCGGGTCTATTGCTTGGGCTGCAGCGATTCTTTGTTGAGCAAAACTGTTTGACATTTGCTTATGCGTGTTTTGTTCGTATGCTAATCTAGCCTCGCGGAAGGAGCAGTTGTTGTCGGTTTTAATTTTTATAATCTCCGCTTCTTTGGTGTAGTGTGGACATTTTTTGTCAAAAGTGTTGTGATGTTCGTTACAATTAACGCACGTTGGTGACACTGTGCAGTGACCGTGGGCATCTTGTCCGCAATTTGCACAGATTTCTTTGTTTGCGCAGTTTTTCGTAGTATGGCCAAATCGGAGGCATCTGTTGCAGCGCATAGGTCGGGGATAATAAACCCTTGTTTTTATCTTCTCTAGCCCGATGTACACATATTCCGGAATTGCCACTGCTTGCATAGTCACCACATATGCATTTGTTTGCACAATTTGGCCATTCACTCTTTTTGTGAATCTGTATACGTCGGTGATACCTTCTGCTCCCATATGTTCTATTATCTCTTCTGATTTTAAGGCGCCAATCGAGCTGCACGTAAACACAAACTTTACGGCGTTCAGTGTAGGATGTGGTGTAATTGAGATCTTGTCGCCGTTCATCAAGGAATTGATCTTCTGCAGTTCGGTAAACACTTTTTCTGATCGTGTTTCCAGCAGGAATGTTTTGGAATCCAACGGTCGGCCAGTAACAATTTTACCAATTGCACGTTTAATCGTGTCGCTCAGTATCCATGGATTCGCGGGAAGGGTTTTTTCCCCCACTGTACGTAACAGCAAAAACCGTTTTTCTCCGTACTCGCCGTTTCTATCCATATACAATGGCAACGTTCTCCCCCTCTGCTCTATAGTAGAGAGTGGGGGGAACATAGCTGCGGCCGCCGACGGGCCCGTCATTGGGATTGTTTGACTTTCTCAGAATCTGTCGTTTTGCGTGCACTGTGACGTTAAAAAAAAAAAAAAGGGGGATTTCGCTAGGAATAGAGGAGTAGCAATATCGCTAACTAACACACACAAACACACACAATATCACTCGTGAGTCGCGCGCGCAAGAGAAAACACGTCCGATCACATCAACGTTTCGACAGCAACTCCGGAACAGGACATGATAGTACGCCAACACATTGCACCCAAGATAAAGTGATATCACACTACACTGCAGACAGATATTATCGACGGCTGGGCTTCGGGCTTGGGTGTGCCATCCGGTGAGAATAATTTATTAATTTGACTTCACACCAGGCTGTAGACAATTTCCAGGACTACATCCTGCCACCGGTTACACCAGTGCTAACAGCTGCCACTACATACTGGGGCCGCGCTGAAAGGAAACGAAATTCATAAAAAAGATTAAATAATTATCCATTTCCGCCCGAATCGGTTAAATCTTCCAAGAAGCGTTTGGTCATCAATCGTCCACCGTTCGCACTGACCATTAGCCGGTCAGGAGCCACGGCCCAGCAGTGGCGGCGGCGGTGACGGCGGCTTATCGAAGCAAAAATCAGAATTCATTATTCATCGGCACGATCGGGTCTCGCCATCTGCGTCATACTCGTTACCAGAGCTTAATCAATTTCATCAGACGTCCTTGCTGGAAGGAGCGAGAGCCTACGACCCATCCCTTCCATGGGGAGCTAACATTTTCCGGTGGCACTTGGGGCCCTCGCGATCCGAGTCCTAGACGGTTAAAAAACACCCTGAGCTAGCACTAGCAGCAGCTCATTTTGGCCACTCAATATACGCAGTGGTCGTGCTGCGTGCCATTTATAATTGAAACGACTAACGCCTTTACGGACGACGGAGCTGACAGCTAAGAAGGTGCGAATGGCCGTGAGCCGTTCGATCGCAGGCCAGTGGCCATAATAATGAAAGTAGAAAAATGTGCGCCATTCACCTCCCTCGCAGGGAGCTATTTAGGAGAGAAATTTGGAAATGACATATTTTGATTTGCTGACGCTAAATCAACGCCATTTAACTACTGTTGCTGACTGAGCTGAACGGCTGGAACAGTTTGCCGACCTCGTTGAAGATTATTGAGTATGTAAATGATTTTTCCTGACACTAGCACGGAAATTGAAATAGCACGCAGAAAAAAAAATCAAGCGTCGGAACTGGTTTTGTGAGTCGATTAATTGGTGTGCTTTTGCAGTATGAATAACTGTCAACGTGAACAATACTCCAATCCTTTGCCATATCTCAGCAAGAAAACTTTCGCTTTCTAAATTGCACTTACATCGCCCAAAATATTGCTCTCAATTGCTGCTCTGCCGATGACTGATGTCGTTTCAATTGCTTCATCAGTACTTTGCTTTCTTTAAACATTCAGCAGGGTTCTTATTGCTCTTCTCAGCATTGGGAGCAGCAAGGCATGAATGGTGAATTTAATGAAGTGGCAGCAGGGACGATGTTATCATCAATGCTCCCATAACGCATTTTTTCGCCACTCCAAGGAGGTCGTATGTATTGTACTCCCAACGCAATTGCTCGCACGACAATCACTTTGCTTTCCAAGTCACCTTTTATGTGAGCACAACCGCACTCTTTATCGCAATCAACGGGGATGCGCATGGTTCGGGTGACGAAGCGACGGAACATCCACGTACATATGTAGGCCCAAGCAGACTGGCTGGCAATCAAATTGATTATATAAAACCACCAACAAGCCAGGCGTCCTAGTCCGTTTCTTGACACTTCTCCCCAGCTGTACGAATCCCGCGAATTTGATGCGCAACTCAACCACGCCCAAACAAGTGTACACCGCGGGGAATGTGTCTAGCCTGTAATTAAACACGTTCATACATCACTTATCACCTCAACTCCCTCGCGATGAGCGCGACACGACTAGTGCCACGGCAACGCCTTTTAATCAGCAATGTAAATTTTCGCTTCAATTGCCATTTGGCTGATCACTGTTGCTGATCAATTTCAATTTCTCACTCTGCCACCTCGCAGTGGTGATAGCGTTCTAATGGCATTGTGACTCCTTTCCGCATGGCTGGCAGAAGCGTCAACAGCGACAGCGAGAGCCATTCCGCATCTGGCGGGAGGCAAAATAGTGCACAGGACATCCACAGCCGGATAGACACACCAAAACATCAAGAGGCAAGATCATTCATGCTCGCCACTTTCCAATTGTCATGGCAAGGTTGTGGCCACTGCTTTCCATTCCCTACTCCGACCTACCCCGTCGTCTGTGGGGCGTTGTGCTGCACTGATGAATTTTCCACACTTCACTGCGTTGTCACCGGCTCTCGTCTTAATGCCACACCGCGTTCGTACGAAAGGGACTGCAGTTCTGACGCGAACGAACAAACGCCAAGTCTTTTTGCAGGCACTGAATTGAAGATCGGGCCCTGTGCCGTCGCGTTAAGTGTCACTCAATTAATTCTGTTGCGGTTTTTAATTAAAAACTTTCTGGAGCAATAAAACGCGGGCCCGGCCAGATATGCCATAAGGGACAACAGATGAAAAGAGGAAGCAAAATGGAAGCACTTATATCTACTGCTTCTTTGGTTGCCATATACATTCTCTCTCTCTCTCTCTCTCTCTATCTCTTCACTCTGTCCCTATCTCTTTCCGACTCGCGATGGTTGCCTTGCGCCGCAGTGAGAATTCTGGTCTGCCGAGCTCGAAACAGATGACAACGAAGAGAATTGTGATTCGAAACTGATGCTGTGGTGCGCGATGAAATGTACCGCAAACAGCATTGCATGATGAAATAAAAATCCATCTCTGCTGAAGTAGTTACGACTTGTTTTTGGCCCTTTTTCCTCAATTTGAACTTGTTGCCTTGCTGTCAACGAGCAGACAGAATATTAGCTATTATAGCAGTAAAATTGTAACGTGGCAGGCTGTGACGCCGCTGAGTGAATGTTTTATTTTCTGCAATCCTGTTTTGCGCGATACGCACTACAATCAAGATCTCGATGGGTACTGACCTAACCAGCACGGATTATTTAATTTAGCTCGTCCTTTAACTTAACAGACGAACCCATAGGCGGATAGTTTCCAACATCCATCCCATCATTTGAGTATGTATAATATTATGTTAAATGGCATCCCATTACCCGTTGCACGTTGATCGAGCGTATTCCCTGGGTGGGCGGGTGTGTTCGGAGATGCTCAGGAGCCCGAATTCGGCGGAACACAGATAGGAACACGCAGCTTGTGCAATAGTTTCTTAAACCAAAGATTTAATTTGATTATATTCCTTTCCCAGTTAATGACATGCGGCAGAAAACTTTCCCACCAACTTCGGCTCATATCTGCCACGAAAGCATAACAAACAACCGGTGGTACGCCGGATCCCACGTACGAAGGATTTCACGCGCTGAATAATGAAAAGCATCATGCGCCGTGTAACGCTGCTCGTGCTTGTATGAAATTGGGAAAAATATACGCCCCAAACCACGGTGTGTGCAAGCGTGCGTGTGTGCGTGGAAACTTTTCCCCAGCACGGCATGGATTTCGTCAACAGATTAGTGTACGACACGTGCGACCGTGGAATCGTGCGTGCCCAACTTCGCCTTTCGTCGCCGCGTTCGTGTTTGTGTGAGTGTGTGTGTGAGGAAACTTTTTTCAATATTGGTCCACGGTGCTACTGGCCAGTTGGAAAAATCTCGCAAAAATCGAGCTCGCCTTCGTTAACACGCCACAAGTCTGAGTTGAGCTGGCATCCCGCTAGTTTTCATTAAACGAGAGTAAAAGTGCAAGGTGCGCCCGGTCTGACCTCGAAAAACCGAAGCGCCGGCAAGGAGGATATGGTAAACCGCTAATGAAATAATAACCCACTCCCACCGGAACATCCGGTGTCCCCGATTATGTGTGTATCATAAATTAAAGATGCTGCATCAAATTTCGCAAAATTCGCATGTGGAGCGACCGAACTTCCATCCGACCGTAACGGCAACATCCTTAGGCCCCGGGATTAGTTAGCAGATGCTCATTAACTGATTTGTAACACCGTATGTAAGCAGGATAATGCGAGCCCGTTGCGTCTTTAGCGAGTTTCGCTCAGCAGCTGCTTCGAGTTAGCATGTTTTCGGCGTGGTCTTCAGTATCATCTCCGTCCACCGAGGGCGCTTTTAAAGGCCACATGTAATACCGTATAATGTTTACGATCTCAATAATGAACACACGAGCAAGTTTGCGGAGAAAGAAACATTCAACCCCCTTCGACGTACTCTGTACCGACACAGCCCGAGCGACAAACCACTTCCGAGGACAGGGTATCGTCGGTGGAAGTGTTGATGGTGGCTGATAGCAAGACCACGTTTAATAAGCGGTTCAGAAATATTATCTATCAAACTTTTATCGAATTCCAATATTTTATTTGCTCAATTTTGACTCCCGCGCTGGAAGCGGAATACTGTGCCCTCCTCCTCCTGTATGTGTGGTTTACTAGTTCCGGTTCCGGTGAGTGCGTAACATGGGTACGATGGAATTTACTCGTCGAGTTTCACCACCTCCTGGAACGGAAAACCCCCGGGCCGCGATTCAAGACAACATTCGATTGAAGTCCTTCAAAATGCCTGGCAGACGTAGGTAGCAGAAAACACCCCAACATAATTCAGTTCAGTGGCAGGCTATCGGTCGATGGATGCCCGAATGAAAAAGTGGAAAAGTTTAGTGGTTTTCTTGAAAGCATAAATCATGTGTCAATAAGCACTTTCGCCCAATCACCCAAGGGAGCCCCAAAGTGGAACCAGGGATGCTGGAATGGCCGGGTCGATCCCGAAACCGAGCAAGAATGGTCCGTCTTCTCTGGTGGCGCTGAGGACCTGGTTGCATACTTGTTCTTTGATTCGCCTCCGTCGAAAGTTCCCAGACGAAGTTAACCCTCGAGCATCCTCTCTCTCTCTCTTTCACTCTCGTTCTCTCTCGCAGGACGCTTCGAAGATGGGTTTTAGTGCGGCGAACAATTAGCAAGTTTTAAGCTGGCAAACATAATGTGGTCTTTCGGCACTGCCAGACCCGCCAACCTCTTCGACCGAACCGTCACAAACGATCTGTTTTCCAATCGGCAAAGGATGCGGAGAGTAGCCCGAACTACTGCACGTGAAAGATATCGTGGAGGATATCAATCGATTTTTCATCAGTTTTCATTGCTGATAATACGAGTAAGTTGGGCTTGTGTCATGGAGTACTCTTGGGTGGGCTGAGCGAGCTATGGACTTTGAGGAATTCAGGATAATACACACTGATTCTATGCTTCCCATCCGTTTAAATGCCCATCGGAAATCATATTTTGCTTTTAAAAATTTGATTAAGATCCATAGAACAGTTTTATTACTTCTTCAATGATGGAACGCGTTGACCAACTGGTCTTATGAACTTCTTCTTTCTGCTGAACACTGGAATGCTATCTTCCCCTTCCGTCATTTCAATCGTTTAGTTTCAGTGTCACTTTAATTGAACCGTCCAGCGAGCTGCTGACAGCTGACGCAATGGTGACACATACTTCCACTGGATTCCTTGCGTCGAGACAAAGTCGACCCCAACACTTTCGTCGTCGCTTCGGGCTCTTTTTTCCGTCTATTTTAATGACTCCTGAGCGAGGGTGGGCATATTTTATAACCCTTGGCGTCATTCGTTTGCCCACAGATCACTTATTCCTATGATTCTTTGTCTACAAACGCACACCTCGGCTAGCCGAACCGAGCTAGGTGCTAAAGGCTTCACACATTGTTATCGTCCCTCGTCCGAACCCACTTCTAGCCAACTGTTTCCCATATTTTCTAATCAACCACCCACCGATCGCATTGTCACCTAGAACGGGGTCTTGATGGAAACCGCCTTGAAATTGTCCTGCTGTCCCAACGGCACAAGGGTTTTTAATCGTTTCCCTCCGACAGGAACATCTTCGGAATTCATAAGGTTTTAATTAATCTCTCTATTCTCGTTTCATTTATCTCAGCGCGCGAGGAAGTGACAGTTGCGTGCCTGTCTTCGATCGTCCCGCATGATCGTTTACAGCAATACAGCAACACTTTTCCAATAGGACGCCGACAATAAACATTATCGTGGTACGTAGAAAAATGTTCTTGGCGTGAAGGTACAAGAAAAAACAAACAACGGACTGGTCGCGCCTCAAGCTTCTACACTCCTGCTGTGGTGACCCTTTTTCTTCATTCTAGTCAGCGCTCTTCCATTCTACTTTTATGTGACCACTTTCTCCTCGAGAACAGCGGGGAACATAAGCGCATCAGTTGATATAAATTAAGACGCAGTGCTGAGAGGCGTCTTGCCGACGAACGCTTCCCTTTAGGTGACATCCCCGTAGGCCATGTAGATTTTAGAGGGAAAGCCAAAGTAGCAGAGTAACTTGTAATGGTTTTCCTTCCACGTAAAATTATCGCGGTGCTGTGTCGGCGTCTGGGACCGCATACCAGCCTGCCCGCTGTAAGAGAGATAATTTTTTCCTTGCCTTCGCTCGAACCATTCCGTCTCATGTAAGAGCCATCGGTTTTGGGCTCTTTATTTCTGGTCATCCTGGCCTTTGCTTCAACAACAAACAACAACACAAAATTGTCAGCTTATTTATGGGCCTTTATCTTTTACGACTTTCTTTTCCTATGCTCTCCAGCGTTGATGCGTCGAAACAAGTCATATCTACCCACTCCAAGCTAAAGGTCCGACTAGAGATCTCGCCACACAATGTAATAACGATACATCAGTCGGGCGCACATACTTACACCGTCCGAGAACAGGTTTGATTCTCTGTACGACATCCTAAACGATAAGAACGACGTCTTCCTTCAGAACGTCTTCTATCGAAGGTAGAGAAGCCAGAAACATTCGCTTTTTTAGAATTTTACAAAGTTTCACTCTTATTTAGCGAAAGTTCAAGCACTACTCAGAACATGCCCTACCAGCCGATGGATCAGTCCGGAGCATTAGCTAGCCACACTCACGGAGCCCATTCTCGCACGAAGCTTTTAAACAATTAATAGCAATCATAACGCAGCGGCCGAAACAAGCGAGCAAACATGTTTATGAACAGGAAATAGTCGTTTCGCCGGAGAAACAAAACCATGACTATAAACTTTTATAACCCACATCCCAGCCAGCTTCCCGAGTTCGCAATTGGTTGTTTTTTCCACTTGACCCGAACCATATAACCTAGCGGTCCTCTAGTGAGGAATTCACGATGGAGAGAACGGCGGAGGGAAGCATTTTTTTTTTATTTTGCTCTCGTTTTTGTTTGAAGTGTGTCCTAGAACCGTGGCTGTGCGTTTAGTTGCGCGTGAAGATCGAAGAGGCCTATACCGGGGGGCTCGTATGCCATTACGATCCCCGACTTTGGTCATTCAGCTGCGCCCGATTGCTTCTGCGTGTACTAAAAGGAAAATTGATTCTGAAGAACGGATGCCCCGACCTCGGCACGCCCCAGAACACCATCGACATCGTCTCAGATTGCTAAAGCTCGTCGGTCGCATCCGTGAAGAGACTGCTCGGTACGGTTCAAGCAGTAGAAGTGCTTGCCCGAGAATACGAAAAGTGCAGAAACAGGCCCTGAAGAAGCTTCGCTCAGAAGCCAAATCTGTATATACAAAAGAATTAATGATTCATGAAATTATCGTTATGAATTTTTATTTTTATTACGCATTGTTCGGCGTCGGCGCTTACCAAGTTTCGATTTCGTTTCGGAAACCTGACCAGCGCTCTTGGGCGCTCTCGTGTCTTTCCATTCCACGCATTCTAGCATGTTGCCCTGCTTCTAGGCGGTGGCTTTGCACAGGGCTCTGACTCCCGAGCGTTTCGATTGCAAACACTTTGAATTGGTGAAAGGTTCGTACGCATCCAGCTCTGTGAGATTAAACTGTTCTCCATGTGTATTTTGCTGAAGGCCGGCTAATCGCTCCCAAAGATCCCTCCCCATCAATTTCCTGCTGTTTTGTGCGCTTTCTCGGTGTTACAAGCATATGATACCGCTGGCAGGTCCGTGTTATGATGGACAAGGAATGGGCATTAGAATTTATTATTTTTAATTGGGTCGTAAAATGTTCGCTCCCTATATAATTTGCGGCTTTGCGCAGAGTCAGTCGGAGAGCATCATAACCCGTTTCGTTGCCACGTTGACCACGCTGAAGAGGACGTCAGGACGCAGACAAACAGAAATCTAAGACAAACAGATTATTTCACGTTCGGCTGATTAAGGAATGGGGTTTGCTTTCCCGTGAAAGCCGCAGCTAGTTGGTATGTGACGTAGAATTTTACGTGCCTCGAGTCATTAGACACTAATTCTGCCTCGCAATGACTAAAATACGTATTCATTTTCAAAATTGCTCTCGCCTGTCTGTTTAAAGTGCTTTATTTTCACTTCCAAACATCGGTCTTGTTTCACTAACAATGTTAAATTTGCAACACACGAAAGCTTCATTTCACACAGCACCGGTAGACTCGGTACTCGTTAGGTTTTGATGGCAGGTCATAAAACCGTAAACGAGCAGGCGTTAGTGTCGATTTGCTGGATAAAGAAGAACCAAATTAGCGAAATAATTAGCCTCTTACTTTGATTGCACACTCTGTCCGTCCGTCACTCGTGGACGTGAATGGGCTTGGCTACGGAAAGGAGTTACGTTTTGGCTTCACCGATTGACACAGTTTTAAAGTGTGTACGTAGCTTCAACGGAACTGGATTCGTCGATGAGCTCGAAGTGATAGTTTAACATTATCTAGCTTTAAGCATTCTGCCAAATGTCTGCCATATTAACATTCTTCTAAAGCACGTCCCAGAGAATAGAACATTGTGTGGCCTTTGAAAGGCGATACTTGAGCTTACGCGTGAGAAACAGTTCATATTTTGCTCCCAAGATGTACTTAATTAGAATCAAGATAAGTCTTATTTATGGATAACGCATATATAACCACGCTCCAGTGTATAGATTTACACTAAATGTCACTATTATTTAAGATGAGCTATTTATGGCCAAGGCTCGTGAATCCGTTTCTTTACACCACTTCCAGCGTCGAAGAATTCCAACCCAGCTTTTCCCCATTCCTGCGGCAGACTCGAAACCCGACTTCCGATTGTCTGTTTCGGATTCATATTTTAAGAGGCAATTAATTTTTATGCAATCCACTTTTGGTTGGTATCTATTCCGGGGCTCTGATATCGTTTCCTTCAAGAAACGAAACCAGTGTAGCTTTGGTCGGCGGTGCTTCCAGCATAAAACATTCCTTTGGGATAGAGAACGATTACAGGAGGCATTATGGCCAACGGTGGTCACATTTTCTCTTCCCCTGCTCTGCTCGATATGCTAATTTACGACGGATCCATCCCAAAACTTCTGCACAGTCTTGCTCCCCGAGTCGGAACACTCGGACTCCCACCGGTCGGTCCAACTGGCCCAACGGCTCGCCAGCTCGCTATGGCCGAAAATTTAAGAAATTTAAATTAATAAAAACAAAAGCATCTTTCGCTGGCGCGGACTGGCTTCCCGGTAGTTCCAGGTGTTGGTGGACTCATGTTACGACGTTGTAGCGACTACCGACCGCTTGCTGCGTACCAAACGAGCTGACAGCGTTGAAATCGGACACCTTGAGCAGTGGCCGGCCAAACGAGAATCTCTTTCGATCTCTGCTGGCATCCACTTGAAGTCCGCTCGTTCGCCTTTGTCGCTGACGATCGACGACGAACCTGCCCCCCGTGTCTAGCGAAAGTCATCGGCCTATCGAAAGATCAACACCGTCACTCACCGTCACAATGGGCTATGATAATTTTCCTCCCCATCCGCGGGATGATGGGCAGCCATTTGTCACCGGCGCACAATCGGGGCTTCATTTTTCATCAGCATCAATGGCCACCGACCAGCAACTTTCATCGACAAATCGAACGGACGATGACCATTTCCGTGCGTTTTCTCTCTCTCTCTCTCTCCCTCTCTTTTCTGCTCTTGTGATCTCTATTTGTCCCTCTACTGACCCGAAAAGGCACAAGATTGACGTGATTTTGTCAAATGACAGCTTGGTCGAGATAATACGATCGGGCGATAGATCTAATTCTGCCGATAACACTCACCGTGCGTGCGGCATCCATTAATCTTCCCAGCTTCGCGATCGCGACAACAACCGGTGACTCCACGCGTGTAACTATTATGCCTGTTGATGGCCATTCTTCGCCAGAGACAATGCCATCACGGCCACGGGCTGAAGAAGGCGGCATTACCTCACCTAGCCGGCCCACGTACTTTCCAAAACAAAGTGTTCTTCGCACGAGACGAGTGAAAAACGTTTCGGTTTCGCTACGAAAAGGTGAGATCGTAATTTTCTCCACGATTAGATTGCATCAAGATTGTAATGGCTTTCGGAATAACGCCAAACTGTTCATGAACAAACACACAGCTTCAATCTTCTCAGCTCGACACTATCTGATGAGCCTTCATTCTTTTTGGAAGTTGACCAAAAGAAGCGAGTGAGTGGGTTCGAATGCTATCATTGCTTTCCAGTGATATCTCTTTCAGCATCGGTCATAAATGTGATAGAATTGGTACTGTAAGAAGTGTAGGTTTTCTACAACGCGACAAGCATTAATCCCATCTCTCCACTGGCATTATTAGCAACTTGAACAGCATCCGTTTTGGAGCTCTAATTTTTGAATGCCAGCTTTGAGGTGCGTTCCGTTTGTGGTAACTGTTCCAGAAGTTCAGCATACGAACGTTCTTGCAGCATTTATCTTCAACTTAATATTCTTTAAATCTTCCAGCGTCATAAATGTCATGTAACATGAAGAACGAAACCTTATGACTGCCGATTGTGGAATGTGGAGCACACCAAACGAGCTACCAAAAAAGAAGAAGTGTTTTAATATACGATTTGAACGGCACCATATCGGTCGCTTAACGCAAAGCATTTCCAGTCTTGTCATCCACAACCATGAGCAACATGTGTGCCCAGTTTTGGAAATAAAATACGTCACGACCCAAGCAAAGCCCATAGACCCACAGTTGCCCATCGAAATGAACTGGTTTTGTCGTTGTTGTTGTTGTTGTTGTTGTTGTACGTTGAGCTCCACCATAGGAGGCCCCCATTGCGATGGGGGAGAAAATAGTAAAAAAAAATCTGTCCCAAGATACGACACCGCAGGACTGTGGAAAATAAGGGAAGTAATCTGGTTCCGAAAAGGAATCCATTCAAAGCGAGAAGATACGGCACCGAAATATGCAGAGCAGCTCGGTGATCGTTTGCTTTTAAACAAATTAGTATCGTCCCGGATCGACGGGGCATATCGCGGGGCGAACTGCTCGATAACGCCCTGTCACCGTCACTGTCTCTGTCGCCCTTATTCTTGCTTGCGCTTGATTCGCTCGTTACGAACAGAAACGGGAAGGATCTCGACGCTTGAGAGCGGCCAAAGGGGGACCAAACCATATGTTTCTCATTGCATACATTTGACCGGTTTAGTGAAATCTTCTCGGCCCAAGGTTGCCCTAAAGTCCCTAATCGAAATCACCGAGCAGCAACGACAGCTCCAAACAACCGAGTCCCCGGCCTGTACATGGCACATCAAATAGCATTCTGACGAGATATTTTACCCAAACACACGCACACACACACACACATACACAGAGAGTGAACCTGCCCGGCCCTGCCTGGACTGAATCCCCGGGAGGAATCCTTCGCTCCGTCGGTACGTACGTTCGACAGAGGCTTCGTTTGAATATTTCACGAATGCAAAATTCACCTAAATCTTCGAATGCCGACCTGCCGGCATCAAACAAATTCCTGCGTGCTTGAATACCTTGCGTCAACCTGTGATAACTGCTTAACCTTTTCCGCTCGAAACAATCCGATGCCACGACCCGGAAACAAAATGGAACTCGTCACCCTCCGCTCCTTCCCGTCTTCCGTTCTTCCCTACCGGTGTCGTACTTTTCACACCCAAGGGATCTAAACGGTTTCCTCACGAATTCTTCCCGGTGGGTGGGTTGGTGCGCTGGGCGCACAAAGCGGCCTGCGAACGTTGCGCGTGCTTTATCTACCAAGGGAGACCCGTGCACCGTACGTACAGACACACAAACTGGCACAAAGTCATGACGCATAAATATTGCAATAACTCTCGAGCAGATGTAATTAGAATTTATGATGCCCCGGGAGCATCAGGACCTTTCCTCAATATCCGCATGTGGCAACACCGGCGTTCGCTGCAAGGAGGTGGCCCGTTACGAGCGGCCTCGCTGTCGATTCATCGATTCGTTTCCGAAGGCCCTATGCATGCAGGCAAGCGGACTTCTTCATCGCTTCCGATTCTGGACCGCTTCCCGAGGGAACAGCACAACAGGCTAACCTCGTTCATGCGGTTCCTCCCGATCCGCTATCGTATCATTACCGCCTGCTTATTATCCTACTCGGTCGCTGCGGCGCTTCGTAGCCCCGCGTATGGCTGCCCCCCCCCCCCCCCCTCCGCAGCTTACAATCGATCGGGCCTCTACAACAACAACACCAACCACGAGGCACCAAAGCACCGCTCGGGCCGAGCAGGGCTGGGGGCAATATATCGCGCCCATTTATTGTTATGCCGCGCGTGAGTGGCCACGACGGTACGCTGGCGTTGCATTCGCGCTGTCCTGCGAGCGACAGTGCAAACGAGGAGAAAACAAATCACCATCCACACTTTTGCTGGCGGGCTCGCCAACCATCTCTCCGGACCCGAAACTTCCCAAAACGAAGGGCGTCCGTAGGATGATGGAGCAGCAAATCCACCCCACGACAACAACAACGAGGGAAGAAAAAAAATACATCTCCCCAAGAAAATCATGGGTTCTGGCGTTACTTCGCGGCTTTTCGAGACAATTAAAGATTAGTTCGAAAGCCGCGAAAAGAAACACGGAGTACGGGTTGCTTTTTCACGTATTTTCGTCGTTCCCTTTTAGCGGGCCGTTCTCCCATTTTTCTTGCCACATTTGCTCGTTCTCACCTTTAAGAGATGATAAAGTACCTGGCCGACCCAGCGGCCACATGCTTCGTGCTACAGTGTGTGGCATCCTGGTAAGTGCGGCCAGGGAAATTGGATATTCACGATTTAACGATTACCGGCAATAACTTCTATGCGAATGGCAAGTTCAGTTCTGATGGTTGGACCGCTTCTCAAACCTTAAACTACACCCATGCACTGTAGCTTCCGCGATGGCTTAACGGCGATTTGTGGTAAAGTGCTGAACCATTCGACAACAACAGCTACAGCAACAGCCACAACACCCCGAAGCGCGGAGCTCGTTGGCTAAATGAAGGAATCGTGCTTTGCAAGCAAAACTACTTCTGCCAAGATTGACGACAGCAAGGTTCAGGCCCGAGGGTCCCCGTGATGTTAAGCGGGTCCACCATTCACTGGCGCGCCCGAATCGATACTGCTGCTCCGCACTCGGTCCCCATCGGCTGGCCAGGACCAATCGACCCATCGACGAATTGGCCAGATAGGTGTCCATTATGTTGCGACCCAACAACTGCACGAACCCGCACTCGACCACCGCCGCGCGTGGAAACATGAGCCAAGGGAAAACACTTGTAGTAATCGATGTAAAGAAGAGAGCGTGTGGCGTTAGATTTCATTCCGACCAGCAAACCACTTCGGGCGCGCGTTAATGAGAATGTGCGGAGCGCGGCGGACCCACGGACGCTGGCGACGAAATGCAGCGCACCGAGGGCGAGAATGTCAGCCACCGAAAGCTATCACTTGACGCAGAGGGCGAGGCACTGGCCGCTTGTTTATGTTATCGGTTTACACAGCATTATGCTTAAGCTTGTGGGCGGTAGAATTTCACAGCGCAGACAGAGAGTGTGGAACAGAGAAAATGGCGCAAGTGCTTATGTTGCGATTTATTTCATCTTAACGTCCGCAGTAAAACGCTTTCGCTGTGCTCACCCGTATCAGCGACGATATGAAGGGAACAATTTTTAAAACACTAGTTAATTTAGCGCGGTTGCTTGCCTTTGCTACGGACGGATCCCAAGGGGTCATGCAAGAGCTTCTTGACGAATAGACAATTTTATTTAACCCAAACATTCACATTTCTACAAAGTTAGTGAGGCTTCCACTTCGGTAGGATTCATTCACCCTTAACTGTCATTTCAAACATTCATCTTGTCTCGGGCCTTCAATGTTCTAACTGGATGCAACTACTGTACGCAACTTAGCGACCATTGTAAACGATATACAAAAACTCATCGCTCCAAGTCAAAGAAGAAAGCGAGTTTATGATGTCGGCAGTAATAACGCTAGGCACGCTCCCCACACCAGCGAATGTTTTGAAACAAATAGATCAGAATTTGAAAAGCAATTCTTCTCCCCCACGAGCTCGTGGGCCAAGTGCGTCATAAATAGCTCGGAAGAATGCATCGTTTGTCAGATCTCCCCCATCTCTGCGTTCTCTAGCCAACCAAAAAAAAACTGGCCCCTCTTTGAATCACCACTTCACCAGTTGTGTCTCTTAAGCTGTGTGCCATCAAAGGCCATTCCGGGATGTCATAACACGGTGCCCCAAAACAAAAGGATAAACTCTCCCAGCGTGAGTCCCTCGGTCTCGCTGTCAGCTCAGCTCCTTCATCAAATTGGTGAAAAATTATGCTAATAAGTTGATCATTTGTAAATTTGAATGACTGAACAGAAAAGCCATCAAACCGGGGAAGAATGGTGAACGGTGTTGCTCGCTTTTTATGCCACGTACCGCGCGCGCTCATTGAAGGCACTCCAGAACTGCCAAGGAGGAGAGGCGCCAGCAGAGGAAGCCAATTGTGCGGTTCGGGTTTTTGTGCCCGTCACGACACCCAGCTCTAGAAGCGAAAGGTGTCTATGTGTGTGTGTGTTTGTATGTGGCAGAGTGAGAGAGAGAGAGAGAGAGAGAGAGAGAGATGGGGAGGAATTCTTTCGCGCGAAAATTCTCCCACGATTGCGATGGAAATCCTCGTTTGAAGATGGTAGGTCTCCGATAGGGAAAAACGGTCGCGCTTTACACACCCCATCGCTAAGGACGAAACTGAAGCAAAGATGGATTCTTTTGAGTCATCATCCTCTTCGTCGGAGTCGTTTTGTTGGTGCTGGTTTGATAATTAAACCACTTCAAGCGCTCGAACGGCTGGAGCGTGCCGCTACCTCCGCCTCGTTTGCGTCCGGTATGGGTTTTATTGTTCTTGGGCGAACCCTCGGCGAGTTTTGCCAATCCTTGGTGACGCGACAAATGCCAGACAGTCAGGAACTGCGATGTTACCCACCAGCACATAAACTCACCGCTTGAGCTAATCGTTAACAGCTTCTCAGCTTGTTATACGCCGACCGTCGCCCCAAAATGGGGCCGCCACTGGACGGTCGCAGCGTCGTTCGCAGCGTGCAATCATCCCTCTCGACCGGAATGCCTTATTTGTTTCACAACATCCAAACAACCTGCTTTCCTGCCTAGGGCCCGTTAGAATCCCGCCCGCCCCGGGACGCGAGGGAAACAAAATCCAATCGCAACACCCACTTCCTGTCTCCGGCCACCCCACCCCCACGGTGCTGGGGGTAGGGAGATCCATCTCGTCGCTATCGCCACCATCTCCAGGGCTTATCGTGCGGTGTACGTACACGCCAGATCACGTAAGTCTCTATCATCTTGCCAGCTTCACTTTCCTTCCGTGGCCCGCAGTGTGTGTTTGTGTGTATTCCATCCCCTCGATATCGATATCGGGGTGCAACGACGACCTCTCTCCACGTCGGCTACCATCGCTTCGATCAATCTTCAAAGCCGCGCTAAGGGTGAAAGTGTGTACAATGCAAAGGTGTCCCAAGGGTGTCGGAGCGAAAGAACTCGGAATCGATTTTTATTGCCCTGTTTTGCTTTTCTCGTCTCTGTTTTCCACTGTGGATTGGATTTTGCTTTGCTTTTGCCATTGTACGGACACCATCGGTCGGTTTGGTCTCGGTTTGGCTTCGTCGGTGTGTGTATGTGTTTGTTACCCATTTGGGGCTTCCAAAGCACTGGCAGTAGTCACGAGTCTCGTTGTGGCCAGTGTGAGCTTGGATACAGCAGGGAAGCGAAGAGTATCCCGCTGATTTGTTTTATTTTTTCGCCCCCATCTCGCACCATCTTGTCGCACCTCGCCATCGGGCCCTGCAGCTTCACGTCACACGCTTCCTCGTTGGCAACTAAACCGAGCCGTGGGAGACCGCTGGACGGTCGGTGCTGAAGCCGGCGAGCGCGCGCGCGTCCGTGAGAGCGACCGAGTGGGCGCTCATAATTTGGCCAGATTATGGACCCATCTAATGGTCCGCGCGAGAAGAGCCAAACAAAAGCAACAACACGAAACGCAACAAAAACCCGATACACCGCACTGCGGAAGTGGTTCCAAAATCGCATCTTCCAAAACAAAAGAAAACAGAAACGTATTGGGCAGGGGAGGACCACGATTCTCCCCGTCGAAGAGGGCAGACACAGACAGGCAGGGTCTATTTTTCGAAAATTGCTTCACAGGTTGTTACCAGCCATTGAGCTTATTGAGCGCTTTGATCGTTGTAAGCCAACCAACATGATCGCCAAGATCTGCCGATTTGTGTTCGGAGATGTCGGAAATGTTCAGCACGGTCAAACGGTTCACGTTCCACAGTTTGGCAATCGTTGCAGCACTGTTGTGATCAGCATCGTATGTAAATGAAGTTCGTGAGAAGAGTGCCAAAGAGTAAAGGGTGAACTCGTTTGAAGCGGGCCGCCATTTTCGCTTCACTGAGCTAGAACTGTGATTTCAATTCTACACCGCGCATCTGCTGTGGAAAGCTCAGCTCGAAAAGCGCATTTTTCCAGCACCTAGCAGATATTTACATTCGATTTAACATTACCATTACCGGGGCTGCCCGATTTCATTTGGCATAGATAACATAATAAACCTCACACCAAAGCGTTCGTTCTGCGCTATTTCCATACACTATTGAAGTACACTTTCCGATAGACACGCGGAAGTGTCTTGCTGGGCGTAAAACTTTTTCCAAAATCTTTTCCTCAACCCCACCTACCTTCCCCCTTTGCCACCCTTTTGTCGATGTTATTAAATGTTCTATCGATTACCATAAGAAAGAAAAACATGTCGAAGAAGCAACACGGCTCCACGGAACGTCCAGGCCTATCGTTTACGATAAGGCAAAGATGAGGCCCCCAACCAGGTCAACGTCAAATCAGATCAGACAACAAAACGGCAGCAAATGAGCCAAACCGAGCCCCGAATGCCACGCCGCGAGCCAACGGGGTGAGGCCGAAGCCAGAATAACAACAACAAAATCTCCGATCAGAACTCATAAATCATCCGATCCAAATAAGCTTCATCAGTCACTCTTCTTCACAGTCATGCGCTTCCTCTTCTTCTTCTTCGTCTTCGAGGGCAAGCCAAAGAAAAAGTACACGCGCGCACACAGCCACGCACTGCTCTTTCGAGCAGATAATCCACCGGAGAACTTCCGTGGCAGCAACATCAGAAGCACCACCGGTGGCTTTGTTGGAGTCGTTCTCAAGATAGTGACTAATTGCGCGTATCCACCGGACGGTGGGGTGGCCCGCTACTTTTAATCCTGTTCATTTCGGGCCTCTGTCCCCGCGCGCCGCTCGCACGGGGTCTTGTCAATCAAGACACGGGAAAAAGCAAATCCGCCTCGGCCGGTGGGACAATTAAAATGAAGGTGTTTTCATTCATGCTGATTGCGATCGCTCGCTGACGTTAGATGACGCAGCGTCCGGATGGATTCGGTCGCCTCCACGTGGCCCGCCAAGACATTGTAGACGGGAGTCCAAGCTCCGTTGGAGGGTGGAAGCTGGGCGCGGAAAACTGCGCAATCATGCGCCAGTGTCCGGGCGCTGGTCGCGATTGAACTCCGAAATCATTCAACCGACCATGACATCGCGAACAATTGGGCTCGATGCGTGTAGGAGTGGCTCCAGTTGATTGATTCCGCGGATTAGGCCGCGGCACACTGCAACCCAATCACACACACACACACACAGGCTGAGAGACGCATTGTGGACACGCTCGAAAGCGTCGCAATGAAGTCGGCCCCTCAAAACTTCACCACGACGAGAAATTCATCCCGGGCGAAAGTTCACCAAGCTCAGCCAGAACGAACAAAAAACATTTTCCCTCGAGTATTTTTTTTTAGATCTGAGATGATGATACGTTTTTCACCCTTGATTGGGCCTCTTTCTTGGGCGTTTACTTCAGCGCGATAGTGCGTACTATGCGTGTGTTTTCGTGTGCCAATGGTGCCACTGTCTGTTTTCAAAAATGGCCCACGAGGTGTAAATGTCTGGACTTTCTATCAGCGCTGCGTAATGGAAAAGAAAGTGGAGCTTATCACCTGTTTAAAATTTATATTTTCTCCCTCAAGTCTCTGTTGGTAGATTGCTCTTCCTTAAAATCTAAACGAGATATTTCATTTGTTAAATTTAAGATTTGTACTTACCGCGACAGTTGTTTTACGTTACCTTCGTTTCACGTTTCCAGCAACAACTCAACAGTTTCTTTCGATAGCTCGTCCACAGCAATGAAGACACATTTTTCATTGATTTCAATTTTCATAAATAAATTATAGTTTTGTTTTTATTTCCTTACTTTTGTTGTGAAACTATGCGTTGTTTAAGTTTACTTTTAATAATTCTCTCGCTCTGTCTCTTCTCGGAGTTTTTCCCTTGCTTGTGTCCTATGTCCAATGGTAATGATGGCGGTGCATTCGATCTCCTTCTTACTTCCAGCTGTAAATGGCATGCACTTTTGCTTCGGAGTGATGGTGTTTGTATGCTTTGGGTAAATAAAATATCCGTCTTCGCGTGTGTATGTCGCTGGTTTTCGGAATGTTTTAGCTTTCTATTTCACTTTCTGTATAGTTTCTGTGTTGTCTCGGTTTAGGAGAAAAAGAAAACGTTGTGGTTTGGTAATTCTAGGCCCAGTGCAGCCTCATCACACCAGTGCTTTCTAGAAGAATCGAAGTGTAATTACAATGCGTTTTTTACTTGTTGTTGGTTCTAGTGAATAAAGGATTGACGCCTTTAGGTACATTCCTGTGCCATTGGGAGATAATGGACTGCGTTTGCATTCGTGTGGCTGTGTGTTCGCTTTCCTATGTACATCCGATCGGGTTCGTCTATTTAAGCTGGTTGTGTGTTGGAGATAACTTGTTTCAGCGAGTATTAATGATAATTTTGTCTATCAATTTCTGAATATTCCTACCACTCCGAGCTGACTTAGTAAATGTTATTTGTGTGTGTGTGTGTGTGTTTGTTTAGTACTTGCAACTGTTTGCGTCTGCATTACGTCTCCAAAAAAGTTTCCGTCAGATGCAAATGTTTCTTCTCTTACCTTATGCTGCCTAAAGAAGAAGGAAGGATGCGTCTGATGCGTCCTCGAAAATATGTACATTGCTTGTTAAATATTCAATTTCTGCCCCTCAAAGCCTGGTTCGTTCGATCGTTGGTTTTCCTTTGCTTATTTTCCTCGCCCTTCTAGTATGCTACACTCTTAATCGTCTGGCTTCTTCGTATGTACAAACGCTTTGTCTCTTTGCTGTTGCAACGGACCACTGTTCAACGCACACTTGCCACCCATTCATTCATTCCGCGTGTGAGGTATCGAAAGAAAAGAAAAACATAAACACAACAAACGGCATCGTATGCGCTGATGCGGTGATTCATTCACTCGTTCACTCATTCACACACACGCACACGAAAGTCCACCAAAATCTCGGAAACCTGGAAAATCTCGCTTTGTCTCTGTTTTCACGGCGTTCCCCCTGCCAAACTCCCCAATAAACACGGGCATAATCAATTTGTTGCCCAAGGAAAAAGCAAATTAAATACAAGGATTAACATTCCATTTAGCTCGATCGATTGAAGTCGGTCGGAACGGATAGGATGATCGTGAGCGTCTGTAGAACCCCCAAAACCGCTTACTCAGCTTCTCCCACTGCTTCGTCCGATGCTCAAAACACGTGCAATGTAGAACATTGTCTTGCAGTGAAGTAATTAATCTGAATGTGCGTCGCGTTTCCTGCGTGTCACGCAGCACCGAAGCGGAGAATAATTTTACATTAAATTTTCCGTTTCATGGGGGGTATTTTGAAATCCTTGTGCCTGGTGCTTCTTCTTGTCCTTCTCTGCCTTCTTCTTCGTCTTCTCGACCGCTAAACTCTTTACGAAGCCTTCCATTTCGATGCTGGTGAAGCGTGAAAAATTAGATTAGAACTCGTCTATCTAGGGACCCTAGAATGCCCTCTGCTGCTGCTGACCCTGCTGCTGTGCCCGTTTGCTGGCTGCCCCGGTTCTAGGCCACGATTCTCAACCCCTGCGCAGCCTCATCTACAAGAAACGATTGATTTTCTAAGCGATTAGAACCCAGCTCATGCCTGCTTTGACTAGAATACTTCTGCCTTGTCCTGCTATGCCTCTTCCTTTTATGACAATATTCCTGGTCCGTTCATCCGTCCTGTCACCTCCTGTCGCTTTTGGGAAAACCGCCATATTTCACTGGGTTTTATTTCTCTCAACAACCCCACTCGCTCGTTTCATTGCATTTATGCGTTCCTTCGTTAGGTTTCCCTTTGCGCTTGGTTTCCGATCTCCTCGAAGGCACTGCGTGGACTCAACAAGCGCACACAACGACGTTCGAAATTGCAGGAGTTGCGTGTGAGCGTCTCGCAGGCATCCTTTCTTTTGGTTTCTTTTCCCCATCTCCCTCAAACGTGTGGCCCAATCTCCTCTCCATCTCGTTCTCGCGTCCGCTGCGGGTTGCTACAGAAACGTGTTTCCCGCGTTGGGAATTTTGGTTTTTTAATCCCTGGTTCATTACTTTAAGGAGTATCATCTACAGTGGAATATTATCTGCGGGAGGGCCTATAATCGCTAATTAGTAACTATGTTTCGTGCGTGCGTTATCCCAGCCCGGAAGATTCCAGAGGCTTGGGAACAAGAGAGGGAACGAAGAAGAAATGATTCGTTCGAAAGTAAAATCTAACAACCTAAAGAGACAAGTCGGTTGATTTGTCCTTCTAACAACGTCGCCGCGAACACTGGCAGTCTTTTCGCCCGTTCTCTCTCTCTCTCTCTCTCTCTTGCTTTCTCTTCTTCTTCCATCTCACAGACATTCTCACTCACACTCGATCAACACGCGCTCGTTTGACCGAAATCGCGATCCATCCGGCTGGGATCGTCCTTACATCTAACGATAAAAATAATTAACTAACCTGCTGCTCTTAAGTAATCGTTATGCCCACATAGCCTGTGGCAGTCTTCTATCATTAAAATTGTTGCCACCTCTGCTGTCCGTCCCGGAGAGTGTGCCCGGAACGCTCTTGTCGCCAGGACCTTTTCCGCCGCCGACGCTGTCCGGCCCGGTCGCAGGCTTACTCCGACTGCTTCCGTTATGGTGATGGTGCGGATGGTGGTTGTAGGAAAAGTTGGTAGTGGACAACAGATTCGGCGGACAGCCGTTCGGTGACCGGTTCTGCCCCTGGAAGTCGTGGTGTGCGGAGGAGATCGAGTGACTGCCCGAGTCGCTGCCCGATCCTCGCGAGGATGTAGAGAACTTCGAGCTCGTGGAGGTGCACTCGAAGGTTTCGCCGGCAATGCGCTCGCAGCTTGCCGTTGTGTTGTACGTTTCGTGCGTCGTGTCCAGCAGACAGTTGGACGGCACTGCGTACTCGTGCTGGCGGCCTTCGGTGGCCTTCCGTCCGAAGTCTGCATTCATCCGCCGCTCGTGGTGGGTCTGGTGCTGGGTGGTGTTGTATTTACAATTGCTAACCGTATCGTAATTATCACAGTTTCTGGGACAGTTAGGACCGATCGTGGCGTAACTGTGGTGCTGGGGCCCATCCAGGCGCGTGCTGGCCACTGCCGGGCCCAGCGTCGATGGACGACCCGGCGTGTTGTAGTCGTTGCCGGCGGTGGCGTAGATGTTGATCGCGGACCGTTTGTTGAGACAGTTGCTCTTCTTCACGTGCGGCAGCGCAATGCGCAGCTTCTGCCAGAACTTCTTGTCGTCCCACTCGATACATGTGTTGGTGCGCAGGTACAGCCGCATGTCGGCGTCGAGATCGCGCTGCGGGAGATCACCGTACAGGATGATGATGAGCTTCCGGCGACGCTTCAGCACCTCGTGGATGGCACCCTTGAACTCGAACCGCGTCCATTCGTTGTACAGGAAGCTCTTGGACAGCACGAGGATCGCTCGTTTCGAGCTTTCCACCGCTTCGACGATCGTGTCCGCGAGATAAGCGTTGGCGTTCAGATCCCGATAGTGCAAACACAGCCGGAAACCGATGTCGTTCTCGAGCGTGGAGGTCAAAATTTGACTCACAAAGTGTTCGTCTTGAAGCGAGTACGTGATGTACGCGTCATACAGCCGATCCTTATCGTACTCGTTCACAAACGTTCCCGACTTGTAGCACAGGCCCGAATGGACCCACACTTTCAGCTCCTTGCGATAGCAGAAGATACCGAAGATCAACCCGAAAAAACCAACGAACGCACACGTGGCCACCAGCAGGAGCGGCAACATATCTTCTATCTCCTGCCGATGCACAATCGAAGACATTCCCTCGCGGAACGTGCATTTGGTGCCATTGTCACGCAGAATGCTGGTCGCGTTGTTGTAACTGCACGAGATTTCATTCGCATCCACTATCTTATCCGCGTTCGACTGCAAGTAGTTACGCAGCTTGTTCACGAAGCCACAATCACACGTCCACAGATTGTTGGCCAGTGCGATCTCTACCAGATACGGATTGGCCGACAGTTGCCACACTTCGAAGCTGGTGATACGATTGCCATCTAGCCGAAGCACTTCCAGCTTACGCAACTCGGCAAACGTGTGATCCTCGATGTAGGCAATACGGTTCCCTTGCAGGTAAAGCTCACGAAGGCTTTCCAGTGCGGAAAACTCGTGCCCGTACAGCTTGCGGATGGCGTTATTCTCCAAATGCAGAATCGTTAGACGGCGCAACCCGATGAAGGTCGTGTTGTAAATGGCTTCGATGTTGGAATGATTAGCATACAGAACACGCAGATTTTTCCGCCCGATGAAACTATGGCCGGACAATTCGACCAAATTGTTGCCATCGATGTACACCTCGGTCGTATCCATCGGGATGTTATTCGGAATGTCCGTATAACCGGCAGCCGAGCACTCGACAATGTTCGTTGACCAGCTGTTATCGTGATAGCAGGCGCAGTTGTTCGGGCACGTCATCTCGCAGTCGCACGCGTCAAACTCACAGCAATGGCACAGGGCAAAGCAATGGGTGTTGTAGCTGCACAGGAAATGCTTCGGTTCTGCTTCGATCAGTGGAATGTACGAGCGCTCCCTATTGTACATCAGCTTACAGTACACGGTTTCGATGTCGTTGATCGTAGGGTATTGGCGTGACGTCACGTGATTGATTTTCTGCAACCAGTCAATGTTACAATCACACACGAACGGGTTCCCACCGATGTAAAACTCCGGAATCTGTTTATCTTCCGGCACGGGCTGCAATCGAAGGGCCTTTATGTCTAGGCTGGTCAGCTGATTTGCGTACAGATCGACTCGGGTAAGGTTCGTCTTGTGCGTGAAACAGTGCGGCTCCACGTGAACGATCAGATTGTCGTTCAGGAACAGGAACTCGATGCTGTTCGGAATGGTAGCCGGCGTTACGCGTGTCAGCCGATTGAAGCTTGCATCGAGCGTCTGCAAGTGCAACTGGTTGTCCAAGCCGTATCGATTAGTCAGCTCGGTAAGCTCGTTCCGGTGCAGATCCAACCACTGCAGGTGGGGAGGAATTTGAGAGTAATCAAAGTGCTCCAGTTTGTTGTCGGAAATGTTGAGCCACACCAGATTTGGCATGCTGGTGAAGAGACCGTCGATATCGGTCAGCAGGTTACCGTCGAGCCTGATCGCTTGCACACTGACCGCCGGTTCGAATGCACCCTTCTCAATGTACGAGATTTTGTTACGTGCCACGTTTAGGATCTGCAGGCTGGGCAGATCTTTGAATGCTTTCCGGGTAATGTTTTCGATGTTGTTGCTTATCAGCCTGAGCCCGTACAGATTGTTCATGCCCCGGAAACCCGGCTCTTCGATAATACTGATGGAATTCTCGCCCAGGTCGACAGTTCTCAGCAGGCGCATGTCTTTCAGGGCGAGCGGGACCTGTGTGAGCTCGTTCCCGTTCAGATTGAGATCTTGCAGTGAGCTGCAGTTACGGAATGCTTCTGGATGTACGCCGGTCAGGGCGTTGTTGTCTAGAGACAGCAGGGACAGCGCGTATAGCCCGTTCAACGAATATGCATCCAAATACTTGAGCTTGTTGTGCGACAGAAGCAGTGTGTGAAGATTATTCATCGGGGAAAAGGTATCCGCTGCTATGATTTCCAACTGATTATGGCGCAAGTTCAAAATCTGCAACGTATACAGGTCGGAAAAGATTTCCGACTCAAGCTTCGTTATCTTGTTGCTGGCCAAGTTGAGTAGCACCAGGCGAATGAGACCCCCAAACGTTTCCCGGTTAACCCACGCCGACGTCAGCTGATTCTGCGACAGATCCAGCGCTTGCAGCTGCTCCAGCTTGGAGAACAAACCCGGCGAAAGTACGCTGATCGAATTGTTCTGCAGGTAAATCTCCTGAATGGACTGGGCAGGATCACGGAACAGATCGGTGGGCAACGCGACCAGCTTGTTCGAACTCAAATCAAGGATCTGCAGCTCCTTCAGCCCGCTCAGCGCCTTATCCCCTACCATCGAGATCTCATTGTCATGAATTTTCAGCATCTTTAGCCGCTTCAGCATGCCGAAACCGGCGGCCGGCAGCAGCACGAAATGGTTTTTCGATACATCCAGATCTTCTAGATCCAGCGCACAGCTCACCGGTGGTGCGACCGATCCGGAACTGTTCGATTTGTGGCCTTCCGAAGCTTCCAGCTCGTCCTTTACACCTTTCTCACGGAACCCTAGATCGTTAACGTCCTGCAGTCGGTTTGAGCTGATGTTGAGCGACCGCAGACCGGTAAGCGAGCAAAACAAGTGATCCGGAAGCGACCAAATGTTGTTCGTGCTCAGATCGAGCACCTCCAGATTGCGCGTATACCCGAACGCGTCCGGCTCGATCTCGAGATTCAGCTCGGGCCATGCGATGTTGTGCGTACGCAGGGTAAAGTTGCGCAAATCGCCCAAGCCAGCCAGTACCGTGCTGGAAAACTTGGCGATCTTGCAGAACTCCAGCGACAGCGCCTTTAGCCGCACCAGGTGCACAAACGAGTTGGGCAGCAGCTTGCTCCGCGCCATGATCGCTTCATTGCAGAGGATGGAGAGGGCGGCCGTATGTTCGGCCGGAATCACACTGAAGTTCGTGTTGTCAAATTCACTGTTCACCGTGCGCAGATTGCACGCCAGGTCGACCTCGTTGCCGGGCAGGATGCGGTACTTGCAGTCGTCGGGCGCATCGTAGCGCAGATTGCTGCCGGATTCGCTCCCGGCCCCCGTCGGATGATAGTACCGGGAAGATTCAGCCGAATCGTACTGCAAACTGTAGTTCACCTGCACCGACACCAGCAGCAGCAGGGCCGGCAACAGTAGCTCACAACGACTCATGCTGTGGCGTTCGTTGCTGCCAGTCGTCACGCAATACAACGCTCGCACAGACTGCCACTTACTTTCCTACACATAAAAACGCAATTTTCCTATCCACCCCGTTGGCGCTTTCCCTTCGTAACTACTGATCCGCGTAAGGACTTTTCCGGACACTCACTGCTGGGCACAACATTCGGGCGCTGAATTTAGCTCACTTAGCTCACTGCAGCCTTTCGCAGGGAATTCGTATCAGGCGATGGGTAAGCTAGCACGAAACAACAACAATTTCTCCCGGCTCTATTAAATCGTGGTAACATAAACGCACTCCGAAACGCTAACCATCGTCAACGAGCACTCGTCGGGGAAAACTTAAAATTCATAACAACGCGCCCTTTCGCATACGTCGAGCACAAAACACACATTCACACAACAAGCACTTCTTGTTCAAAACTCTATTTACATCCTTAAGAGGCCTCGCACGCTTGCACTCACTTGCCTTGCTGTAGAACTTGATAATGCCGTTAAACTTCACTGTGTGCACGTCAATCTGCGTACAATTCGTTTCAATTCACGCCGCACACACTCACTACTTGCAGGGCCTAATGTTTCGCTATTGATTCCTTTATGCCGTGTTTGGGCACGTGTGTTGGAAGCGGCCGCACTCGAACGTCCGCACGCGTTGCTTGCTCAGTTTGTACTAACAAGATGTGTTGTTGGCCATGCTCACGCGGTTATGCTCGCCGTTCTCATCGATATGCTGGCCACGCCGTGTACGCAAGCCGATCGGCACTCGCGTGTGGACGCGTCTGCAGAACCGAACAGTTCCCGAACTTACCCGAACCGAACAAACTCACCACGGATGCTTATGCTTTTGCCTTTATGCTCATCTTTCTGGCAACATATTCACCACCACTTGCTCACAAGTTCACCGTCACCGTACTGTCCTCTCTTTCGTTCCTGTGCGGGTTTTGCGTTCGGGAGTGAACGGATGGCAATAGTTACGCCACCGTTTATGCCGCTTCTAATGATGTCCTATGGGAGTGTTTTGGTCACAGCTATCCCACCACTTCTCTGCAGCAGCAGTTGCCGGACGGATGGGATTTTTTTTCAAGGTCCTTTCGTTCCGTTCCTCACAATAATCCTCATCCAGGGCACGCTCCTTACGCTCTAATTTTAATTACTGCAACGGAAGAGCTCCTGCAAGCAGAGGTGGGATAGACGAGAACAACAGAGGGAAAGGTAAATCCAACGCATGAAGAAAAATGCAAAAGAATATTTTGTTGATGCTGACGAACGGTGGCTGTCCGGGAAGGGCTTAAATATAGTTTCCATTCTAGCGAGACGAAAACTGCCTGCGACTATTATGGACCGTTTTCTCCTTTTTCTCTCCGCACAAATATCTGCGCAATACAGGGCTACACAAAAAAAACTGCCTCATACTCATTACACCAAACGAAAGAGAAACGGTTTTAAATTATCCGGTGCCTGCCGATTGATACTGCTTTCCGTGCCTCGAGGGCACTTGAACGAAAGGTACGGTGCTATTGTGGTTGAAACTGCATCTTAAATCGAGCATGCTTTTGCAGTCAAATGATTTCCGTTCGGGAGTTTCGTTCCGTTTTTTTTTCCAGTGTCGCTTCTTTTCTCTTTGCTATTTCGCAAAAGGGTTCTTGTGCTGCGATCGCGTTGTGCCGTAGTGAAAAACAGGCAAAACGGAGCAAATAAAAGGATCAAATTCCAGCTCAGAATGCAAATTTGGATCTGCACCGCGAGGATAGTGACACTAGCCGCATAAGGAGACCACATTCGATGGTGTTCCCAGTCCGCAATCATTTGTAAAGTGAACGTTACACACGTGAGCATCTCGAATTAATCCACCTGCATCCGCATCGACCACTGGAACATCCCGGATCAACAGCCTGGCGAGGTGTTGCTGTGGGGCACGGCTTATCCCGTCCATTGGCTCTCTCTCACACACACACACATACCGACCTAGCCAGCCAGACTGGTCGGACTTTGCGTGTTCGATGTATTCACCGACCGATGCAGCACCGCGTAGGGCAGTCGCGAAGCGAGTGTAATTTAAAATTCTTAATCAGCTCACCGATTGTCCCGGCATATCGGTGGACAATTCATCACCCAAGTGCACCCGATCTGGTGCCGTAATCCGCAATACTGTACCGTTTGCAGTGCTCGCGTGAATCCGGATCAGATCGAAACGAAATGTGCGTGTGTGTGTGTGTTCGACCATTTTCCACCGATAAAGTGCACTTAAATCAAAATCTCATTAAAATTACATTAATTGTCCAATCGCATTCGCAAACTGACCAGCTGCACAGCGGGCAAAGTATTCTGTCCTCGGTCCTCCCAAAAACTCCGCTGCTGCTGCCAGTGAAATCATGCGATGCGGAAAACATAACCTCAAATCGATGTAATTCGTTGGTGACGGAGATGACGGGCCTGGCCTGGTCCGTCCCGTTTCTGGCCGCCCGCCGGTAAGCAAACCGTAGACCGTGGAACGATCGCAATCAATTGATTTTCATTCGGCAACATTTGACATTGGCATGATTGTCCTCGCCGGAGTCCTGGCGGTCGTAATGTTTGATGAGTAAAATAAATACGCCAAGCTCGCCACGCACAGCTAAGCGGCTTCCAGCCGAACCGACGGGGCGAATGCGATCGGAAGCAAAACAAAAACGTGTTCGCCAACGCGTTGACCCACGCACCGATGACGCTCAAATTTTACGCATCACAAACAATTTGCCCCCCGGTCATAATAAACATCATCATAATCATAAAGGGAGGCTCGTCCCGGCCGAGAACCTCATCTGTTTCGGGCTCCGAGTCCTAGACGACGCGGCGGGGTATGTTGCGTGACACGATTGCCGGAAAACACGGGTATCTGCTCCCAAAAGAGCCCTTGGCTGGCCCCTATTCAATTGGGCGCCGAAAACGATTCAATAGAATCATATTCCCTTCAAAGTGCTGTTCTGTGCTGGTCTGTGCGACATTGCACGAATGTCCTTTTTTGGGTAAAGCCACGATAACAAGCCAATCTGGCCTGTCGTAGGGCGTCTAGTAGCTTGGCCTGTGCTCATGTAGAATTATTGAAGAGGCTTTTGAATTTGATCGATCTATTATACATTGCCTGCCCGGCCAAAGTTGTCGGAGAATCAATCACTTTTTGCACTAGATATTGGCGTGTTATGAGGATCTCGCCCACTTGCCTCTAGTGTCATGAATATTTTAAACTAAAAACTTGTTCAAAGCCAAATATTCAAACCCGAGAGTCTTAGGAGACTAGTTTTGTTTTGTAGTGCTTAAAATGCTTGCCGTTTAATTTGTAAAACGAGCAGAAACACGAGTAAACTCCACGTACAGTTGCACCGACAGAGCACGAAAATCGGGTCAAGGTACGCAACATTAAGTTGAATTGTGAAAAACTTTCTCTACCTCCCTTGCCGCATGGGAAGCAGATTCTTGAGGAAAAAGGGTCCCTCGGTCGGGTGATTGACACTCAAATACCCCAAATCAATCAGCCAGCAGCTCTGTGATAACCTTCGTCCCTGTCCACCTTGCGGTCGTCGTCGCTCGACTCTCCTACCAAGCGCATTCAGAACGAAAAAACTTCATCTAACAGATTGGAAAAGCTTAGGAGAACAGCATTTGTTCCGTTTTTTTTTGTCTGAGGAGTTTTGTTTTTGCGTCAGTGCCGGAGAACGTAATGCTCACAGAAAGGTTTTAGTTTGTCGTATCGGCTCCTCTCCGGACGTTAAATCATCCATTTATGAGCCGCGCCGAACCACAAGTGAACAAGGAACAGGGGAACTGTCCGAAAGTTGCTTCGGAGCATTCTCCGACCCAAACGACGATCACGTAAAGTGTCAATCACTTGGGATTTAGTTTTGTTTTCGTTCCGGCTTTCGAGGCGAGCACGCTGCTGGTGGAATGGTGGGACCTTTTTCCCTTCAGAATCATGCATCATTGAGGCGATTTCCTAACCGCACCGCCACGACCAAGTATGTGACCATGATTGGAGGAAATTTGCACTCTTAAATATGAGATTTTGACACCCCGGCTAAGGCTCTAGGCCAGAGCGCACCACGCTTTGCTGACGTCCTGGGGATCACCGTGCCAGTAACTAATTTAATAACCGACGGCTACCCGCATAGCTTCATTCTAACCTTGTTAAACTCAATCAACTGTAAAGCATTGCATCGTGGCCCGGGCGCCCCGTGAGCATCCGGCAGCGAGGGGGAAACAACAAACCATTATGGTAACTGACCCGCAACTCGTATCGAAATGTAAATTTGCTGTCCACCCGGTTCGGTTGGCAACCCGTTGATGATGTGGAAGGTTATGGTAATTAATCAGAGCAGAGTCGGATTATCACTTTATCGGAAACGGAAGCGAAGCGAGACAAGCCGGGCGAAGATTGCGTCATAAAAAGGTACAGTTGTATTTTTCCAGTTCATTGCAGTGCCATCATTAAAAACAGAACCGCACCGCACACATGGCCAAAGATTGCACGGACGTTTGTCGTTGCCATTAACCGTAATGAGCACGCATGATTTCTCTTCTTGGCGAGACCTTTGGCATTGCTGCCGGACGGCGCTACCGGTGGTACGTAACAGCGCTTGTTGGTGTTTTATCGTTATTTGCTACCATTTATCACCTCGCAATGCTTTCTCCGTTTGGCCAACGTCATGTAAGGGCGGGGTGTGTCCATGATATGGGCCGGGAACCTCCTCCAGGCTCATGCATCATTTGCTGACGACGAACATCGTGTCACTAGAGGTCTCCCTGCTTGCGCAGCGTGTCACCCGGACGACTGTGATTCCTTCCATAATCATAATTTGGGCCATTTTTTACCGTTTCCATTTTGTACGCTTCTGTCCAATGCCAAACACGCGTGCGTACCGATCGTTACAATATTGAGGATATCTCCCGCGTCTTCAAAATTGTACACTTTGCTGGAATGTGTTCGAAAGCATCATATTTATCTGCAATTTGCATACATTTCCTCGCCTTCGACGAAACCATCTTCGTTTCCCAGTGTGTTGAATTTATTTTTGGAAACACACATTTTCATCAACATGGCGCTGGTGCGCTATTCCGCTCTGTGAAGCGGCTCCGCTAGAATGTATCGCTAATGCCATTGCCAGATAACTGAGAGCTATAACCGATGAGTAGGTGATTTAATGAAGACATTACTATCAATCGTTTATTGCTCGATGGGAGCGAGAATTTCTCTTCGGCCCTTTCTTACCGGCTCACGAGCAATCATAATCGAGTGCACTTAATACCATATCGATGAAGGTAGAAGATGCTGCTTGAATAGGAACGAGCTGCCCCATTCGGGAATATCTTTATTGGCGAAACAGTTTCAGGGAATCAGAACTCAGACCCTTCGTTCATCGAATTCATAGCTTATTCTCACCCTATAAACGTTTGGTGGTTGCTTTAAGCAAAAAAGGATTAATAGACCGATACGACTGATCGATGCCCAGTTCGGCACATTGTTGGGTGGTGGCGTTTAAAAGACGGCCCTTGCAAATGCATTTATTGCCGATTGCACATTTTTGGACCATAACGCACAAAGAACGCGTGATAAGGTTACTTATGAGATTGCCTTTGCCGTCGGTGTTTGCTTTCACATCAGCAAATGTTTCACAATTTTAGCCCCAGCGGCAGCAGTAACAACTAGCGATGGGTGGCGGATTGTGGCGTTGGGTTCACCGGGCTGCACTCGCGCCCCCGACGCCATATTCCATTATTCACCACTATCTTTTGCTAGTGCCTGTTCGGGCATTTTATTTAATTTATGTTTAACTCCATTGTATTGCATGCTACACGAAGCGCCGCTTTTTTTTTGTTTGTCCTCTTCTCATGCCCATACCGAGTTGGGCATGTTGCCGACACCGCCAAACGCCAAATTCATTTGCATTACGTTCAATTTTAAATGTGCAAAGGAGGACCAACGGAGAAGGATTCCTGGTTCTCCCGTGGCTGCAATCGGGGAAGCTGTGTAGAATGTGAATAAAATTGAAACCCAGTGTTAAATGAAACGCTGCAAACACACCGAACGCAACAAACTGGCTCATGTTGGCCAATGTTCGTCGCTTCCTTCGTGTACGGGGACCTCCCGCTTCCCGCTCCACAACCCCCCCCGCCCCCCGCACACACCAAAGCACAGCTCAGCGTATTGGATAATGACCGCGAAAAATGAAATAAAAATTCACTGATAAAACAGTGCAAACGAAGCGGGAGCAGAGTGCGAGCAACAGCACAGGAGGAAAAAAAACCCACTGTGCTGGTGCCAAAGAAATAAAACCAATGCCTGGACCTTCGGGCCAATCTATATGACGCCCTTTTTTCCACATACTGGCGCTAGATAGTGCGCCAGCACACAAATGGAGCCCGGCTCGGCAAAAACAATACATAGAAGCTTAAATGCACTTCTGCCGGCCAAACACAAAGCGTGGTAGCAAACACGACCCTTACGTGGCCACCTTTCCCTCCCTCGGAAAATCCCTCCTCCCTTCCGCCGCCCCCCCCCCCCCAAAGCTCCTACGGCTCTATGCTTGCTATCTTTTGGGTGCTTTTTGTGGCAGCATGCAGCATGTTGCGACTGTGTCCGAGGTCGCCCCTTACCCAGCGCAGCCCGGCAGCCAACTGTCAAAACGGTTCGTATTAATTTTGCATGTAAAATATTTTGTAAAATTTTCCGAAATCACACTGTCATGTACCGTTTATATCTCTTGCCACCACGGCGGCGATTGCAATTACGCTCGGCTCGGTGAGGATCGGGCCCGGGTTGTTGGGAAATGTTCCGTTTTAAAAATTAATGACCACAGCCTCGTTTGTCGTCCGGAAAGCGCAATAAAACATTCTGGTGCGGTGCTCGGCAGTGATGGCGGTGATGGTGGTGGGAAAATCAATTTATTTTCCCTCCGCCACGTAACACAGCCTCCGTCCGTACATTCAATCAATGTTAAAGCAATTAAACGATAAATTTTTGATTCCCAACGACAACAGCGACAATTCAGCGATGTGCAGAGCGCAAGAGAGAACGGTTGGGCACACGAAAACACTGCTACACTGTTAGGTTAAATCCTACCAAAAATTGTGTCTGCTGCGGGACATTCCCACTGGGAGGCTTTGGCTGCGAAAAAAATGTGCAAAGGAACTGAAATCCGAAACCGCCCCATCGCTTGACGAAATTGGAGCTTTTCGATGTGAAGTTTCTGCCACCGGCATCGAAGGATGCTTCAGGACAGGCGAATCATTTTGCCCCATTTAAAAAAAAAACGCTGCCAAGCACATCCTGCCTTTCCGCGCAGTGAGCCTCTTTTGTCCGCTCCTTTCTCCTCGCTTCTATGGCAATGACAATAACTCATAATCAAAGAACGATAAGTCACATTTATTTGTCTCTTGTTACACGAGTACAACGAAGGTGGGTTGATTTACAAGTGGCACAATATTCGAAGGAAATTATAAAACGGTCCGGTTTTAGAATGTAGCATTTATTGCCTAAGGAAAGTACGATCAGTAACATTTTCTTCCATTCATTCCTCTTTCCACAACGTAAAAAAATAATTCAACAACATTTTAGATCTAAAGAGGCCAAAGGGAATACTGAAGGTATTTATACCACCAAATGATACAGATTTTCTAGCCAATTTACGAACCGCTCGAGCGATCATACAAATTCAAGGTAAGCGTAAATATATTCCTTCATATCGAATTCTCGGGAATTCAATTCAACGCCCGTCAGAGCAGATCCGGATCCGGAGATGGTTACATCGATTATCATCATCACATCTTGCCTTTCTCAAGCCAGTTACTGAGGACGTCTTTATATCGTTATCGATTCACCATTGATGTGAAAACTACACTTTCCATTTAATTAATTTTCCTACCTGTAATTGAGTTAATTATCCAAGACTAGTGCGGGCGCAAAATGACACAAACTGTAGCTAGGCGAAGGTTGGAAATCAACCGTCAACCTACAATCGATTTCCATGTTCTGTGGTTTACCCGCTGCGACTAAACCCGGCATACGGACCTTTATCGCGAAACCCTTTATAGACGGAGCCACGATGCGGAAAAGTTTCTGCTCTTTGTCTGCACTACAGCCCGCGCTAGCATCCCGAACAGATGGAAACTTGATAGCGAACGAGTGGGAGAGTGAATGGCATCGATTAAAGTTTGTCGATTGTTGACGGCGGTAATATTTTGTGCAACGAAGAAGGCTTCATGGAATTCTCATCAACAGTTTCCCCGGTGCGGGCGTTCGGGTTGTCAGTTGCCGCCAAATGTCCCGTAAGGCATGAATAGCATGGTTTGTAATCGGTGTGGAGCGGTTAAGAATTGCGATACTATGCAGACCGCAACCGACAGGTCTCGGTAGGACTTGTCAAACAAACCGGGAAACACGGACGACGCCCTCGAGGGTTCGCCATAGTGAAATCAACCTTTAATAGCCGGTTTTGTAGCGAAAGGCGCTGCACAGTGTACTACAGCGATGCCAACTGCGAGCGCCGGCCGTACAGGTGTTAAAGCAATCATAGGCACTTTAAAATATTAATACCCGGCTGTTATTAAGTGAGGGCACCGGCGACAACGACCTACGCCGGCACTTTTACTAACTTATGGGAAACCGGGTCGAAGGGCGTACGGTTAAAAACTACTGATTACTCCAACTACGATGCGTGTTAATTGGGTCTTTAATTAAAGTTCCAAGGAATGGCAAACGGGGTAAAATAATGCGACGCTTCGTTAAAGATTTCCCAAAAGCATTATCATGATGCCAGCGGGTTCCACCCGAAATATGATAACGCTTTATTTTCGGCATCGACAGCCGGGGCGGGAGTGGCATCACATGGCATGCTAAAGAAGCGCCCGCCGGAGCATCTGAGCTTGTGCTTCAGTAAATTTAACTTACAAATTCGCCCAATGTTCATGATGCGCAACCCTAGACTCACTAGTCCAGAGACAAACCGCAACCAGAGAGCGTGTGCCTGCCGGGTGTGTGCTGTAGAATTTCGTAAGCCGCTTTACCGACCCCTCTCCGCCGATGTCTCGGTGTAAGCAGCTGCACCAGTAATGCACCTAAATTGCATATGCTTATTTGTGAACCACTTTACCGGATCTAGCATAGTTAGCAGCCAACAACGCTGGCTGGCTCAACCATGGCCCGAGTGAAAATGGGAAGAAAGGAGCCTTGCAATGAGAAGAATCGATGGAATGGAATTTGTAGCCACAGCCACACAGTTCTGGAGCTCTTTGTGGGGCATAAAAGTTTATCCATACACCCTTCTGCACGACCTTACACACTATCAGTCTCTCTCTTTCTCTCTCTTACTCTTCTGCTGCCAATGCTCGCTGCCAAAAGTTGCAATGTGGCATGATTTACTACTAACCACTCCAAAAACTTGGCGAATGCACATCGAAGTCTACCATCGCTCGGGTTTCGTCATGGAGAGAAGGAGAAACAAACCGCTCAGATTCACCCACTTCCATACACATCCACCCATACACACACACACGCACGAACGCTTGTTCCTGTACCGGAAGTGCAGGAATTTATGGCCAGTGAAAAATAATTTCTCCGAAATACGCCACCAAGCGAGTTATGCGCTTGAACTCCATCTAGTACGGTTGTGGGTGACATCCCTTTAGTAGTCCTACCAGTTCTGTTTTCCTGGCGAGATCTCGCTTGTCCATTGCGTGTCCTCACTGTCCTTGGTGGTTCTCCGGGCACACAGCCCCGAAAAGTGAACGGAAAACGGAATTTTCCTTACTGAACGTGTCCCCCAATGCTGCCTTGCGCTCTTGCTTCGCTCCCCGCCCCGACTGACCAAGGTCTCGTGGTGCTCGAAAAAGGAAAGTTGACCGAATATTTCATTATGTTTATTGTTTTCCAACCGACCTATTCCTTTTGCTCCCCGCTCGCTTATGGGCTTATATGGGCACGCCGAAGGCCGTTCAGGATACAGCTCGTTCTGCAGCGGTGGGGACAGCGAAGACAACGGAAAACGAGTAATCACAAAGGAGAGGAGAAGCGGAGAGCTCTAAGCATTTGCCAGGGAAGTCACGCAGGCGTCAGTGCTAGCACGCTTGCGACGCGTTGGTGGAGCGTGCGGTCGGCTGGGGCAGCCGGGAGATGGAGCCACGAAAGAAGACAACACTGGAAGCAACAGCAACCGGTACCGTGTGGCACGAAAACCAATTCCAGCAGCCGTGGAAGGTGGTGCACTTGTTTGTCCTACATTTAGTCTAACCGAACCCTCTTCACTGAGTGCTCATAAAACGAACGACCAAACGGCCAAGCGAACGAGAATGAACGAGCAAACGACGGAGAAAAACCAATGTCGCTCGACTTTTTGGCTTACTTCTTGACTTTCGTGCCGTTCTTGCAGGGAGCTTCAGTTCAGTGCATGCAATTAAAATTAGAATTTGATAGGGTTAGTTCTTCTTTTTCGTCTTCTTTTTTGCTTAACACCACATTTGATGTGATGGAGAAGGCTCATTGGTGTACGCTTATTGCATTACACTCACGTAAGATCTTTCGCTTTGAACTGATTATTTCCTTGAACCGCCAGTTCCAAGAAGAATTTTCCGTTCTTTAGGCCCAGTTCTTCCAGTTATGTAGCCATGGGTGCTGGCAACATCCTCAGTCTATCAACTGTCGAATTGACGTTCCCTGCATCGCGTGAAAACCATCGCTGTCGGCTCATCTCACTCGTGGTGAATTTTATGCTCATCGCTCACCGCTCACATGCTCACCACAGCGTGTCTGTGTGGTAGTGAAAACATGACATTTGATTGCTGATCCGCGCGCTGACACACATACACCCGCAGCAACAGTGTGGTGTGGTAGCATAAATGGGCCTGCCGAATGCTGGCCCTTGTTTACGTACGCTCGCAACATTTCCTCGCCAGAGCGAACGCCAGTTGCCGGTCGCTGTACAGGGCTATTGCATAACCAGCTTAGCGTGTTTAGCATAATGCTGGCATTGATGCGCTTCCAGCGCTTGGGCGAAGGAGCTTGGCGCGCGTCAGAAATTGTGTCATGCTCGACTTCTTCACCGCAGAATCAACAGAAAAAGCACGTGAATGCTTGAGCCTGACAGAGGCCGACTCGACGAGAAATTCTTCGCAAATATACTGGCTCGCCATACCGACATACCAACCAACCCGGGAACCTTCGTCAAACGAAAGGCGCGTCCCTTTTTCCTGGCGAAAGCACCCCACACACAGTGGCTGAATATTTTAATGTCGAAAGTTTTCCGTCTCCCAGCAGAGATATTAGAATTTCAGACACGTCATTGATGTTGAGTCAAAAGTGTTCCAATTAAGAGGCTCACACACACACACACACACACACACACACACACAGCACCACGAGTTCTCCGTTCGCTTGCAGTGCAGCACGATTCTTGGTGTCTTCCTTGGTGCTGTATGCCTCCCAGTCAGCGCAACGGAGGGCGTGGACTAATAGCCTAACCGAATTAGAGCCAGCGAGCGCCCGGTAGTTGGGCCAGCGTACGGACAGAGTACACGGAGGCAGGTAGGTATCCAAACCAACAAACTTAGTACACTCAACGACACCTTAGGATGTCATAAAATTTGCTCCTCAGCACAACAAACAAACCCAGAGGTGGGGAAGGATGATGGGCGGCGGGTGTTGTGAGCGGAGTGGAAAAGAATTCACCCAGACAGGGTGCCAATGCGCTGCCAAACATGCAGCATGTTATGCAAAACCACGACATGCGAAGCTGTATGCTGTATGTGCTTTCGAATGGAAAGTTGTTGTGGGCGAGCATCATCGACAAGCACCGTCGAACAATTAGAAGGTCTAATATGCTTAGAAATTATTGCACAAGTTTCACGCGTTCATATTCATGAGTGCAAATGTGCCTCTTACAAATTGCGCTCGCGTCGCGTCTATGCTTTCCGCCATTTTTTGCTTCTTCCTCAGAACTGATGTGGGGTTTTCTGCACATTTTTCTATCACTGTTTGTTCCTTCAGTTTAAAGTATTCGAATCGTCGAGCGAAGCGCTGGCCCAACATCAGACTACAACCACTAGCGTGCACCCACGGTTCACTTCCATCCTACGCGCGCCACAAGGAAATGAACTGCTGCAGAATGTTCACTTCTTTCTGGTTCGGGCTTCACCAACAGTCCTGACCAGCGACGGTTTGTTTTACCAAAAATATGTGTACTGGCAGTTTGTTAGTAAACTTCCGAACAAATTGCCAGAGTTTCATGTACGATCTTGCCCCAGCGTGGCCCGCGCCCTGACATGCCTCCTTCGCTGTATGCATTGTGCCGCCCGAAACGCCCTCCGATGTCACATGAAACGGACCATTTTTGCGTGTTTGTGCTTTGCGCCTGTGTTTGAAGGTATGTCGGCAGTGGTTGGCAAAATACTAGCGAGCAGGCCAAACATTTCATCTCATCTCGAGTGTTATTATTGTTAGTCAGCATGTTTTCTAACAACGACCAGTGCCGACGCCACCGCTCGGCTTCCGTGCCCGCCTCACTGCCTCCCTCTCCCTGCTGCACACGTTGGATGCTGGATGCTGGAAAAGTTATCTCACTTTTCCTACACTCCCAACATGTTTTCCCTCTCTCTCTCTCTCTCCCTCTTTCTCTCTCTCTCTCTCTCTCTCTCGCAATCATGCACATTTTAGATATCCTGCACGAAACTACCCAGTGGCAATGTCTGGAAAATTCGTATCTTTGACAACGTGCCGCTGATAAGAATCCCTTCGCCTCTTGCGCCGTGTACAGCTCCCCGTTGTTGACGGCTTGCTGGCTGTCGCTGGCTACGACTGCCGGCTGCCGTCAAAAAGTCAAAAGTCTTCCCTGCTTTTTGCACAGTTTCTCCCTTTAGCGCAAAAGTTCCTTCTCTGCACTTTGCACATCACGCCTTTGCGTATGTGAACCGAATGTCGCGCTCGGCAGAGAAGATGTATAGAAAGAGGCAAAACTTTACCTTTACCGTGTGTAGCGCTCGGTGGCAGTAGCAGCCCAGCAGCGAGCAAAAGTTTGATAAAATTATAAAGATGCCAAAAATTATTATTGTTATTATTATTATCATGGGCTCTTTATTGAAGTCATCCTTATTTGTATCATTTGCTCGGTGCGCAAGAGGACGCAACGATCAAGGCGATCTAGACACCACTTCCCGGCGAATCATCGTCATCATGAGACCGTTTCATCTCTTTTCAACTCGAAATGATACGATTCGAAACTTTACCTCCACCACACCGCAAAGCACAACCGATAAAAAGGAAAATCGAGAAAAATGCTGCTCCTGCTGAGGAAATTGTGAACTTTTGCCACAACTCCTGGGCCATCCTTGCTCCGGGGCTGCAAAAAAAATGTGGAGGATAATTTTCCAAGCGAATTAAGAAGAAGCTTGCGAGTCTTTTTTTCAGTACGCTGTTTCTACATTATTTGCCGTCCTTCCGTCACGGCGCGTTCCGCCCTGGCGTCGCCCCAAATTCACGGCAAAATCAATATTCAAACCAAATGAAAATTCATTGTGGCGATAAAACTTTCACCGAGCTCAAGCCAGCAGCAAAATGATCGGATCCGTATCGTGCGGAGAGCGGAACAATCGGCTGACTGGCGGGACTGGTGGCGGTGACTGGTGGTGCTGGTTGTGGATGACTCTCGGATTTCCCAAACTTGCGATAAATTTTTGCCTCCACACCGCTGCCCCTCGGAACTTTCCTGGTGTGTGTGTGACCATGTAGACCACTATTGCAATGGCGTACTGGAAAACTGCGTCCAGCGCTATTGCCGCTGCTGGTGTGCTGGTACGGAATTTATGCTTTGCAGCGGGATGACAACTTAATGGCACTCCAGTTGCCGTATGAGATAAAAATTTCCTCTCAACTGCGGCTCTTTTCGGCGTCAGCGGTAAGATAAATATGTACCGCCAGGACGAAGGGACGCAGGACCCGGCCGTTGGAACAACAAGAGGGCGAATAATGGCAACGAGATAGCACCGAGGGTCAACGCACCAGATGGTCAGCAAATCAGGACATGGAAAAAAGTCCGGAACACGACATGGGCAAACGAGCAAAAGGACAGCGGTTCGGCAATGGGCACCACGTGGCTTTCGATCTTTCTTTAGTACCGAACGTCATTAGTGCGGGGTTTCGAGAGACGGGTCACGCAATGCGCTGTAAAATGACTAATTAGCTGGCTCTGGCCATCTTAAAGCGAATGGTCGCCGGTAGGCGCTAGGTCTGACGGGGTGGGACATAAAAAAGTTTTATTAAATATCGCTTCACGGCCACGAATCTGCACTGCATCGGGCACAAGTGCAGTCAACATATTGATTAACGATGGTCAGAATAATGTCACACCCTTTGTCAAGCAGCATGATGCATAAACATTACTCCCGTGCCGATGATGAGTTTTCAATGGCAAGCCATACAACAGCGCAAAAAAATTCGACTCCAATCATGCAAAAGCACCAACCCCTGAGTGATACCGTGTTTCACTTTTCCCTCTCTTAGAGCCACATAATGACCGCTCACATGGCGCTAGAACAGTTTTTGTGCACCGTTGCACAAACAATTTACAAGCTCTCAATCACTTGCGCCCTTCCACATCTCATCGGGCACCGCCTGACAACCGCTCTTGTTTGAACAACTGTCATTACCAGTCCTGCACACGTGGACTGCACTTCCCAGATGCAAGCTATCCCTGCCCGCCCATACCGGACACATAATTAGTGCCAATCAATGCGATCGTCATTCCACACACATACACATACACACGCACGTGGGGTGTCATAATAGGAGGACACATTCGAAACTGCAGCGACACTTTCCTCGGCACCCTATGTTATCTCGACACTCGTCCCGAATGGGCACTCGTCTGACCCTTCGCTAACCCGGGTGCAAATCCCATGTGCCGCAAACACCAACTGAACGACTGTTATTATTTGATTGCGATTTATCGATAAAAATTAATATTTGATTTATGCTGATTTGTGCCTGCGCCGAAGGTTAGAAGGATTTCGTAGTTGCTTGTACAGTGGAAGAGTTGAGGTTTTCCTGTTTTTCCGGGACGCGCAGTACCATCGCGCGTGGTGTGTCTAGTTCAGAGGAGTTACTGTACCTTTTTTTGTCCCACCGCATTCTGCAAACACAATTATAGCACGCTCTAATCCAATCGATTTCTTCACACCGTCGCGAGCTCAAATTTGTTTGTTGAGCAGAAACAAGCAACAAAAATCGGGGAAAAACTCCAACACAAACAAACCGATCGACTGCGCGATCGATCGATGCTAGCACCTCGACTAACGCAGGAAAGACGGGTCTGAATTTAATAAACATCAACATAAATTTTAATCTCTAAATATCATCCAATAAATTGGATCGCGAATCCGTGCACAAATCCGCGGGGCGCTTTAATGCTGTTTAGCCCGCCAGTTCGAACACCAAGCATGCTGTACATTCACATTACAGGGATCGGGCAAGGGGCGACAGTGCTGATTCGAGGGAAAAGAGAAAGTTTGGTTTGTTTCGTTCAAAATAGCCATAGAAATCATACAGCTGTAATGCGAAAAAATGAAACAATCCAGAGTTAATCTAAAAAAGGACCATAATTTCGACAAAAACCTACGAGAAGAGAAGAAAATGTTACACCACCTTCGAGGGAAACTCTGTCAATTCAGATTCAATTTTCAGCCATCACCGTAACCGTCATCAGCGTCCTCGGCGCGTCTGTCGCGCTCGATCCGATTCATTGATTTCGTCCTTGATATACATATTCCTGACGTGCGAAGGTGTCGTCAGTTGATGCAACCAGAGAGATTCGCGTTTCGAGAGGTTCTGTATGAAAAATGGAATGCCACCACTAGAAAAACGCAGAACCGAAAAATGAGGCATCACTAACGCTTTGCGGTCGATGGGCAATAGACGATTTATCCTCCAACTCACTCGACAACACAATGCTCTGGAGGGCGTGTTTTGCGCTCCGCTTCTTCATCTTTCCCACCCGAAAGCCAAGGCACAACTTTGGCCCGTTACGGAACATCGCTAACCGACGGTGCGGTTGTTTTTGTTGACTTTAACGATAAATCGATTTTCGATCCACGCGCCTCGCTCGCATGGTGCCAAACTCTCGAGCCACGGAATGTGTCGCTTTTCGTGGTCGTCAAAGTAAGCTTATTGAACGGTACTACCGAGGGACTGAGGTGTAAGTAAGTAGCTCCTTGAACTTTGGCCGTCTTTCTTGAATACCGTCTTCGTCGAGAGCACAGCCGTCGGCAACGTCGGCTTGCATTGACAACGAAAAGAAAACAAGCCTCGCACAATCAGAGAACCGAACCAGCAGTTACCAACCTCAATGGGAAAACGAACAAAATATTTGGAGAAGATTAAGCGTGAAAATACAGATTCACAAACGATTAAAACACAAACAAAATTTACAACAAGCCAGTTACCGCCGATTTCGTCGCGGCCAGTAATGAAAGCACAACATCCAGATCAATTTCACACTTCAGATTCACCTAATGCATCCTTACATGCGACAACATTTGTATAAAATTCTTATGCACATGAACCCGGCTGGTGTGATACTATGTGACAAGCTCGAACTAGTTCTGCAGCAGTTCTTCCCTCCACCAGCAGTACATGGAGGTTGCGAAAAAATTCATTCGGTTGGATCGAGCGCAAAATGCAGCGGCATGACAGCTTCCTCCTATGTGCAACGGCTGACTTGAGCGAAAGAAAAATAGGAAAGATAAATAACGGACCAGTCCATATCGTCCTCATACGAGGATGCAGCATCCATCGGCATAGTTGAAGACTGCAGACTCGCTCGCTTTAAGCTGCAGACCGAGAGTGCGAGAAAAAAGTGATAGTGCAAATATTTGATATACTTTATGCACAAGTTCCACTCGCAAGTTTCGCTTTGGGCCGGCTTCAGAATAGAGCGCCACGGTACCGGAGTATCAGCAGCAGCTGCGGAACCGAGCGGAGCCGTTGGCCGCGTTCTCAGTTGACATGATTTTCCGTTAATCTGCCTGTCCTATAAATTGCGCCGGTCGACCTAATAAATAAAACGATCCAACTTTCTGCGCTGCGCTTCTGCATGACGCTCCGAGTGGATAGCCATGGATGCAATAGCTGGCCGCAAATGACCCAACCTCTCTGGGCTAGCGATGCTAGCATGGATCAAGCACGCTGATACGTTCGTCCGGTCATTTTGTGTCACAGGATGCGAGCAAGCAGGAAGCAAGCAAAAAACACGACACCGTTAATGTAGGGGATGAGATCAGGCTCGCTCGCAGCATCAGCAAGGAGAAAATAAGTCACCACGGATCTGGTGCCACAAAAGCCAAGGTGGGCTTGGCGTGCCGGCGGAAAAATGAAAAGCAGGAGCTACGAGGACATGGATTTAATTCCACTGATTGCCGGCATGGCACAGCGCCGCGTGATGGTGAAGGAAAAATGTTGCAAAACGGGAACGCTCGCAGCCGAGTGGCCGAGCCTGACAGGGAATATTAAATCCGTTAATGATGAGAGGCCTCCTTTCAGTTCAGTTCCTCAGCATTCAACTGCAATAAATGAAGTGGATTATACTGAAACCTTTTCAGCTCCGGAATAGTGGGAAGGTAAAAGAGAATAACTTATTATCACTATTTAGAGCAAGAAGGCCCGGCCAGCCTTCTCACTATCCTCACTTGCCATCCACTTGAAGTAAGGTGCATCCGAGGTTAATTTTTTATCAGCACTTAAGCTAGTGAGCTAGCAATCATCCACTGTGAACAGTTTACGGCTGAACGAGTCAAGGGGTTTTCTTTTCCTGCGATAAACCGTGAACGGAAAAGGATCTTTGAAGATTCGTTTGATTAAGCTTACTCTATGAGTCTAACCAGCTCAGCGTTAGTTATGCTGATGTGTACGTAGCTTTAAACCTGATGCAGTGAAGGGAACTGGCTAACCAACAATACAAACATGCCATAACAACTTGTATGATTTGTGCCATACACTCCAACTACAATTTGTGTCCAAACTTTTCCCCATCGCAAAGTCTCGCCCAAACCTTCATCGACCACGGTAATCATGCGTGCGGGTGAGCCAAAGTTCATTTTGTTAGTAATAATTAATCAACCACTTTGATTCAATTTAACAACCCAGCTCACACTGCAGCATGAAAAACACCGCCCAAACTGGTGGGCAAATAAACCGCCAATAAAGTTGGTTCGAATGTTGCAGCAAGCGTCACAAACCCGGTCAGATCGGCCGCCGGCAAACTGCAACATAGCAAGGTTCCGGGAAACTAGGTACTGTTTCCCGGTGCAGGCATTCCTTCCTAGTCCTAGTTCGCAGCAATCATGGCGAAACCCGTCCACACACACACACACAGTCGAGTGATTCGTCAAATGATCGTGAGTTGTGCAAATTTAATTCGAAACTATTCCGCACGGCCAAGCAGAGTTGAAGACCGTGGTGGACACTGCAGCTATTGGTGGAGTCTGTGGTGTTTTTATTCTCCCCTCGGCTCCTTTCGGTTGGCATCGACAGTCGATACATTCCCGGCGAGCGACACACTTTAACAGCAAGGCCCAGTGTTTCGTGTTGCCAGCTCGATATCTTCATTCGAGCGGAAGCAAAAACTAATAATATCGCAAAACAAACCCTTGCTGGCGATACGGGAATGGCGACGGTTGCTAAAAGTCAAACCTGGGGTGCAGAGGACAATCCCGAGCCCGTGGAAAATCGCTTCTGCTGTGCTTTCAATTGTTCGTTGACATGTATTTGTCCTCGCAAAGCTCTATATTGGGGGAAACCCCTCTGCACCGGACACACACACACACACCGGCCAGGCTGATTCATTGAATGGTCGATGTGTTCGATGCCAAACGGCAAACAACACCGTTGTTTGGCCGTTTTCGAAGCGAATGTACATTCGTCGGCAAGCCTCCGTTGGACGGCATTTCCGCTTCAACAACATTTGGTTCCATTTTGGAGCCCACGGATGTGTACCAATATTCCGCTCGCTAAAGGCTCTTCAACTCTAGACCTTTTTTGCGTTTTAGACCCGGTTCATTCTACAGTTGCTAATATATTTTCTTCCGGCGATTTATAACCTTTTTCGCGACATCACTGTTGAACGCTCTGCTAGTCTGGGAGATATATTTCTAATCCCTCTATTTGTGTGCCTAGCAACAGAGCTGCATTTGGAGCGAATGGAAAATTGGAGAAAAATTTACATTAATTTCCCCATCACTGTAATGAATCGGTAATCGGTATTCGGAAAGCTTTGTTAAATACAGTTCAAAGCGTATCGCTTTATCGTGGCCCTGGCTCCGATCGATTGATAGCATATGACATAAAAGGGGTGAACGGGTTTTATTTAGCAACGTTAGCTGTGCATACAAAAAGCAAACAGAAAAGCTCTTTCAACTGCTCTATAAAAATAGCGCGAAAGCGAGGATGCTGCGGGATCTGGGACACGGTGCCGGGAGTGCCAAGTGTGCAAACTCCGCGACCATACATGCATGCATCTGAGCAACATCAAATAGCAGCGTTTCCTGCCAGCGGCAATCGCTGGTACGTGCGTTTGTCGTGTCATGTTATAGTTTTGCTCTCGCGATCCACTTTTTCGGCTCTGTGACGTTCGATTGCGTTTCGCTAAACTCAACTAAAGGAATGAAGGGAATAAACCTATTGATTTTAACGAGTGATTTGAGCAACTGCCAAAATAAACACGAGCTCACTTTGCTTCCATTGGCGTAACAAGGCTCGCCGGTCACTAAACCCCCGGATGATGGATTGAAATGCCACTTCCAGTGAGGGGATCTCGGACGCCAGCAGTGTGCAGCGAGTGTGCGGCTAAGTCAAACATCGTCGACAGCTAAATCAGTAAAGCATGAACGAAGCTTTCATCGGCTGCTTTCGCTGGTTCAAACGCTCGGTGATGATTGTATCGGGCGGTGCTGCAGGATGGATAGAAAAGGATGCTCGGGACGAAAAAATGCAATAAAAATATTTCAGTTCTCATTTCATTGGCATTTTACTGACCGCGGGGCAGAATATTCGATAATTGAAAAGTCAGCCCTCGGTAGCTACATTTTTCGGGAGTTGTCGCCCTGGTACGAGCGAGCAAACCCCTTTTCATTTGCTAACCAAACTGACCCACTGCTATCGGCGGGGTAAGCCTTTTTGATTAATGATGTAAAGCGCAGTTTTGATGATTAAGAGTTGTAAACGAAATATTTGCCAGCGAAAAATACGCTCATTCATTCATGTTAAACACACGCTAGCAGTTAAAGCTGTACAATTAATCTCCGTTCTCTGACGGGCGGCGAGCAATGGTTCCACTAATGCAGATGAGCATTTACTTCCACTTTGGCTAACCGTGTGATGCAGTGACGCTGCCTACTAGTCTCAGCACAGAACAGATCCTAGTGACCGACAAATAGTCGGGAAAAATCCATAAATTTTATTCGCCATTCTTCGTCTGCTGCCAGTGAAAACTGTCACCGAGAGCTCCAAAAGTCATGTTTTGTCGTGTTGATGAAACTACCAGCTTCGGATGTTGGCGGCTGGCTGTTTTACGACATGACGTTTTATTAGTCAAGTCCTTCTCGGCATGTAGCCGCGGCAGCATTAACGCGCGCCGCCGTTTCTCGAGCGGCCACTAAACCCGACACATCCATTCGGCCCGTGGCCCTCGGGGGAGAGTTTTCCAACACTGCTCGCAGTTCAGCAGCGCAGTCTGCATTCCGCAAGCCTTACAATTTCATCTTCACTGTTCTCCGTACTGCTGACCATTAGGGGGTACAGACATCCGGCAAAAAACGACTGCCACCAGCGCCTGTCACGGGTACGTGCGACAGTTCCGGTGGCAAATCGGCCCTTGCCGTGCGAAAATTCTGCGAAAAGAAAAGCCGCGAAGCACGCCGGCAGAAAAGAATGCTGGGGAGACCAGGACCGACTCAAAAAAAAAACTTTCACACAAAAAAATAAACCCGACCGGAGTGTTACCGCACCACACTTTCATAAAATATGCTGTCCCGCGGGACTCCAAAAAAAAAAACGAGCAGTGGCGAAAAAATGAAACGAAGTGAATCTCATTGGTCAACCCTTTCCAGCGGATTCAGCGCCTTCGCTCCGATCCGTACCGTTCCGAGCTGCGATGAAGTATTCTAACAAATTAAATTACATTTCTCTGCGCAAAGTCCTCGGTCCTGGAGGCTTCGGTCTGTTGGCACGTCACGTACCTGTTATCTGATCTGACGGCAAAAGAAAGAGACTGAGACTTTCCCCGTCAACTTCACCACACCTCACAGCACGCCCCATCCCGGAGCTGGTGGCCCAATTTACCGAGAAAAGTGAAGAAAAGGTGTTGTGTCTGGCTTATCAGCTACAGCGCGCGAAAACATCCCAGAACTCCTTCACCAAACAACACACCCCTATCAATCGATTCTAGCGATAAAAAAATCGGAAAAGGAGCAAAAACACCTCCATTATCCGAAACAACGGTTCAAGAGTCACTCACTGCACGCCCGCCAGTGCTGAATTATTTATAAAATTGATTGATTTATTAACTATAAAAATTCATTTGAATGTCAGTTTTATTATTTTTATGACCCATCTACGTCACCTCGCCCTCACCCGCCGGCCGTTCCTGGCAGGGCATGTTGTGCAAATCACAATCCGAGTCATGCGGTTGTGTGCAGCCGTGACGGACGATTTTTTTATGTTACGGCTAGGCATCGCGAATCCGCGCTTTCAACAACATTCAAATCCACATCCACATACTCGGAGAGCTTCGCGTTGTTGGGTCGATTCGCACCGAAAAGGGTTTTCAGTATGATTTTTATTTTCGCGCTTTATATTGCCTGCTCGTGCTCCGCTTTCCGTCAATTGGATAGAACATGTTGAGATTAGAATGCTTCAGCACTGCGAAGGGCTGCGACATGGAGCCGGCCCGAGGAAGGGGTCGCTGGGTCGTTCCGTTTAATAGGTCCATTTTGTGGCCCAGTAAACGATAACACATGCACACACGCACACACGTAAGCGTTGGTACGCAGGGCGCACACAGTAACTAGACAGACAGGCATTACAGTGATTTAGTGGGATTCTCTCTCTCTCGGAGTGTCTAAATTGCGCGTCAAGCCTTCGCCATTCTCGGCGGCTAGCAGAAGATGTGATGGCGAATCTTCAACGTAACAGGCTCGATTTACATATAATCCAATTGTAGCAAACGATTCGGTCCGAGGGGTGAGCCAGAGGTTGAAAATATGATTTATTAACATGCTGCATAATGTTTACGATTTAAATGATGCTGAACATCATTTTTACGGCGGACCATCTGGGGGTGGGGAGGGGAACAGGGGAAGATGGGACAGGGCAAACCAGGGGTGAGAAGGGCGGGAAGAGGGTTCGCAAAACGGATCACGACGAGAAGCGAATCAAAAGTAATCCACCATTCAAATAGGCTTGAACGGCGAAAGCCTCTGAATTGGTTCTTATGAGTTTGTCTGTCTGTCGGTGCTTAGCGGGAAGGCTCTGGTGGATTGATTTTTCGTTCGCAACGAAAGTAGACCCGGCCCAAACACCGTCTTCGCTTTTCTGCCTCATTACACGGGGGTGAAGGGTATCTTCAACCGTTTGGCATGACTTCAGCAGATTTCGTCTACCCTGGTGTGGTTGTCTATAGGATCTATCTTCGTACTATTGAATCGCTTCACTTACTTACGATAGAACCCCCGAATGTGGTTTGGACACGATATTCTGAATACTAGTCAAAGGTGCAATTCAGCTTTGGGAGCGGGGGTAAAATGGCAGAAGCAATCAACTTTGGCATAATTCTTTTCATCACCATCGATGCCCGTTTGCGGGATGAGGACTGATTAGCGGAAATATTGAGTATGATTGATATCTTACTGGTCAGCGAGTGAGAAAATGAACGAATCAACCGCGCTCAGAAGAGTTTTGTTCCATCGTGGCGTCAAGCTGAATCGAACAATCCATCAAATCACAAGAGATAATGCAGCCAGAATTATGACACATCTTTATCCAGGCGTCGTTTGATGATGCAAATTAAGTGAAAGCAAGGTAAAGGCCAATGTTCAAGATAATCAGGATAATGCGGATCAAATATTAAGCTGCTTTTGAACAGTAAAACTTATGCACATTTCATTGGATGCCCTCCCATTCTTTCTTTTCAAAAGGTTTGCTCCATCACATGGTACCACCATTCGATCCATCTGGACGTAATACTTTGCCATATGTGTTCAGTAATTTTTACTGTAGCAACATTTTAAACGGAAGTCAAACTTAAATGTGTGTTTCCAACAGCAACGAAACCCCCCTGGGACACTTGTACTTTTTGTCCGGGACCGACGGCGTACATGATTCATGAAGCAATTGTCGATCGATTTCGGATGAGTGTCACTTCCCTTTACTCCACGGGGGGCACAACCTCCGAGGCTTGGTCGGAATGCCTGTAAAGGCGAAGATTTTGCCCGGAAGCAAACCAACGGCGCACACCAGAAACGGTTGCCAGCTTGCCAGCAGTAACATGAGCCGGATTGAACAGCCCAACATCGCCCGTGACCGAGCAGTAGGAGAGCGAATGGAAGGGAAGCGACACGGTGGTAAATTATATGAGAAGTCAATCTCCCAAATGCCCGGCAGGAGTGCGACAACTTGAGCAACCAGCGCACAAAGCAACGCTACCGTACCGTCTTCGATTCACACTTCATTAATTTTGCGCCTTTCGGGGACGGCCGATGGACGACGACGATGCTGTGACGGTGACTGCGTACCGACTGACTGTTGGACGTCGAAATGCGTTGCAAAAATCCAACCAAATGCGTTTGTTAACCTCCGTTTGTGTCTCGGTTGGAAAATACAGTACGGTGAAGCTTTATATTGCCTCTGTCCGCTAAAGTCGTCCCCGGGGTCTAATACCAGACGCACTAGCTGATGCATCTATTGGGCTGCTTATGCTCCTTGCCAGACCGTGCGATCCGGCAGGAGATCCTTTTTTATGAGTCCAATCGTCTGCAACAACTTTAACGAATTCTCACTGTAGTTCCAGTTCTTCGGTGGTTTTTAGCTTCAGTGAATCAAACTAAAACATAGAAGCATCTGTAAAAGCGACGACGTACGGACGAATTTCTCCCTCCAACACCATCCAAACACACACATTTTTTACAACCTCATTCGGTCTTGTTCGGCTAAGTTGTTCGATTATAGCGCCCTCAAGAAGCAATGGAGGGATGGAAAATAAACTATAAAGAGACTCCACGGGACGCCTTAAAGGGAGTTCATCGGTCGTCGTCGTCGTCGACAGCCAGCCGCCGCACGCTTCTTCCACACTACCGTAGGATGGTGTCGCTTGACACGTCGTTTCCAAATGAGGCACTCCTCTTCTTCCTTGTCTTTTCCTTCCCAGAAACTGTCCTACATTTTTCACAGCTTCTAAGAGCTCGATCCGTAGTTGGCAGCATACTTCTACCCAGCAGGACTAAACCATTGGAAGTCCTTTTTTTCTGAACCCAAATCTAGCATTACCTCGGACACGGGCATGAATATCGTTTTTCAACACACTGCCAGCGATCGACGACTGACTGATACCTTTTTCTTCGTCCCACACCAAGAACGAGAAAGAGCGTTGAAAGCATAAAGGGAAAAAAATATCATCCTATTCTCCGCTATTTTTGTCCATATGGACTTACACTGTCCGGAAACTGCAGAAGAAACGGATTCCTTGGATCAGGTAGAGAAAATAGTCTGACAGCTTTTTTTAGGAAAACTTCTGCCTCGCCCAAGGTGGCCAAGTGCATGCGAACGGAGCCTTACGGTCCGATACGGGGATAATTCGGAACGAATTGATTTCACTAGCGGGAACGAATCTGCCCTTAGATCCGCGATGAATAGACCCATCAGCACTGACTTGGGTGGCAGATGAGTCCAGATCCTTCTAAGGACATTCGGTTCGCAGTGCATTAAGTGTGAAGAAAGACACAGGACCGCCAAACTGAAAGAAATGACTTCTATTGAGCTGTATCCGCGATTATTCACGCGATCCTGACTTTAATGAATTTGACATTTTTGTGTCTTTTTTCCCGTTGAGCCTAGCCTGCCTGTGCGGTCTGGCCTGGTCGGGGTAGACATCAGTTGAGATGTGAAATTTGGGAAGCATCTGCTCATTTTGCTCTACAGTGCAGTATGCCTTACTGAAGTTTTAAACATTATTTTCCTTTTCATTACTCCTCTTTTTACATTCTTTAGATAATTCTGCTCCCCGATGCTAACATCTCTTTGTCTGCTATCACATTTTGTTCGTAATTTATCTATTTACTGCCGACCACTCTCCACGACACACTCAGCATGCATTTTATTTCAAGCCAGCACCGCCTGAACTCGTTACCAAAGCCAAGTGAAAGACATTTAAAAAGTTACGTTCATTATTGTTACACTACTAAAGCACCGTTTTGTAACTACACTTTCCAACAACCCCAGCTGACCAAGTCCAGCTTCGTAGTGCATAGTTCTCACTAACTCTTTACGCCAACAGTACTTTACCCTTTTTTGCGCCGAAGCAATAATGAAAAAGAGTTGCTCATGCTAGATCACAGCTTGTGATATACAAAATGGTGGGAAAAATAGCAAAAGAAGCTGATGGAACCATTTGTTCTCAACCATCCCGCTATGCTCTTTCCGAGGCGAACCAACAACAGCAACAACAACAAAAACTAGGGGCCTCCAGAAAAGAGTTTTGAAAACAAGTGCAAGGAACTCACTTCGATTTTCACCATACTCGCAACAGAATGTTTTTTTGGGTGTATTGTTTCCAGATGAGAACCCGTGATTCGAGCTGAATTAAATCTCAACTAGTCTCAACGCGGGCTCCATCATCAAACGGGAGCTGGCCAAACATAACGGCGGGGTAGTTCAGTTGCTCGTAAATATTCCACGAAAGTGATGATTCTATCATCACCCTAATTTATTCAAGTACGGAGCAGAAAACGGGATAACAAATATTTTAGCCGTCCGAGTTTTTGTTTCTGAGCGCTTTAATAATCGATGGCTGTTTCGCCGCGGAAGATACGCCGTGCTGTGTGTTATGAGTGTTTCCGAAAATTTATTCTCTGCTTCAATTGTTGACTTAATTATGAGCATAAATGTTGCACCATCTGCAGGAATTCATTTCGCATTAGAACAGCCCACCCGCCGAACTGGTGTCGTGAAAACTTTAAAGAGAATTCAGCAGAACTGACACATGAGATGCACACACTTTCTAAATATACGTATTTTGACGTTTTGGCACTTCTAAACGTGTGACTGTGAATATTTATGAATATTTGTGCCAATATGCAATTATGAAAGCGATGAAAATGTTACGCCTAACTCTAGTTCACAGCTTATCCATCCCGTTCGGGCTCTGGAATTTCAATTTTGAACCTACTAAAAATAGTTCTCGACTCGTTGCTCGAGTGGCTAACCCCAACGAACAGTCGTCATGTTGCTCCCTGAAGGCTACGTTTTTTTTACGTCGAAGCTGGGAATCACAAACACATCCTTGATCTGTCCACTGCCATTCATAAAAGACATAAAAGGGGAACAAAACGGAAGAAACTTGCTGCAAAAAATCAAGAGGCGTAAAGGCTTCGATACTCAAGCACACCGTTCTCATCAGACCTTTCGGCGAGTGAAAATGTCCTTCTCACAAAGCACGGATGGAAAACGGATGTGGAAAACACTTTCCTCCACACACTCACCCCGTACCCTTCCCGGTGGACGGCCACCAAGGATGTGACCTTATGTCTCTGGGTGTTAATCAAAGTGAAAAGTGCGAACAAGGATCTGCATTGGACAGGTTTTAGGTAGCCAACGCTTGCCTTCGGGACGGGCAACACATATCAGAAACGACACTTTATGGAGCTGGAGCTGGAGACTGGCATGTAACTCGATGGTCTGGGCTGTGAAAAATGGGAAGATAGCACGATAAACTTTTCGATTCTCCTATTGTTTTTGTCGTTTTTGCCATGTTCGTTTGCGGTCTGGCAATGCTGGACTGTTACATTCAGGCCACACGGAGGAATGGTATCACGGTTGTTAAGCACGCTCGCTTCAGAGAAAAATCGATCATGCAGTAGAAATTCCATCGAGCATAACTTAGCATGAATGATACGACATGGCATCCATTACTAGCACAATCGTTCTCAATTATTACATTTTTTCATAACGCTGTTCAACCCAACTGGCCGGACACTGTTTTCAATCGGAAAGAAAAGCGTTGTGGTTGCAAATGAAAATGTTTGGAAGTGGCTATCCATATCTTGCCCACTATCAGCATCCAGCGTGCTGATGAGACGTTCAGCTCGGCATAGCACAATCCCACTAACCCTCCTGGCACAATTAACAAGGAATCCGATGGGAGCGTATCTAAAGCATGTACAATTGTCATTTTAGGCCCTTTGTTAAAAGTTGATCATTCGAATGCGGCTATATTCACCCAACGGCTACTTGGAAGGCTACGCCCGGTCCTGCACACCCTTTGGCAGCCGGCTCTGCTCCACAAGCCTAAACATCAACTGACACCGTTCATGAGCCGACGGGGCGATGTGTCATACACCCAGCGTAACACATTTTCTCACGGGTACTGTCACGGGTACGTGCCAGTTGCAAACTCGATACGAAAATGGTGCTCACTGGACGGAAAATTTGTTGTCGTGCATGGTAAAGGATCCTCTCGTCGACGCGCCCGATAACGATATGCGAGCTACCGTTGACGGCGGCGAAGACAACCGTTACCGAGTAAAATACCCAATGGCATTACCCACACACACACACACTTACACAAAAAATGACCCCCAATCCCTGTTTCAATGGTGAGGAAAACGATGAAAATGAACACCATTTATCATCGGCAGTGCATAAATTTACCACCTCCATCGCTGGACCAAGGGAAAAAAGGGGTCACGCAACATCAAATGGATTGACGGGACTTGCACAGAGCGAACGGTGCTGGGAGGAGTCCCTGGCAACGCCGACTGAGCAATGAACTTTATTGTCACTTCAAGAGCATAAAAATTCGAATACTTGCTGGGGCGAATGAATGTGCCCGGCGCACAGCAAAATGCACCGTTCCGTGGCCTGATGCTGGCACCGGGAGCCAGAATAGATAGAAAGTGTGAGTGAGGAAAAAATATAAAATAAATGGGTCAAATGATTTCGCACCAAGAGGAGACACAAGCATTGACAGTGGTAAAATATAAAATTTCGCTCCCTGGATGGTACCGTTGCTGCACAAATTAAATTTTCCCTACACGAGCTGTCGAAACTAGCACTAAACAATTGTCGGTGTGGAGTTCGCTATTAGAACTGCTTCAAGAACTTATTTTCTATGCCTTTTGTTTGCGTTAAAACGAAACGGTGTTTAACATAAACAAATAAAAACCCTGACCGAAGCATTTCCTACTTCGATGCGAAGGTAGAGTACGGATGAGTGTTGCTGCTACCCAACGCCATGATCATGCCTCTTCAATAAACAAACAACAAAATTACCGATAATTACCAGCCACTCTCCAAACAGTATAAAAACTCCATCAACCGTACTTTACTGCACTCATTAAACAAAAGCATCCAGGTCCAGCTAGCAAGGTTTCGGTTGGATTCAAGATGAGGCCTATCGATGGAAATAGGATGTGGAAGGAAAATTGATAAAAAATGATTAATTTCAAGCTTCCAAAAATGCTCGCTGATAATTGATGGGCAATGGCTGGCCTCATCCAAATATACCACACTCCAGAACGGCCTTGGCTGCTGGAAGCCACGCGTATTATTACAATTATGCTTCCGTGCTAAACGAACACCATGACTAGGCAGTAGGATAGTGCGCCTGTTGTACGATTGTTTTCAGGCTTTTAATTTATAGCGAAGACAAAACAACAAAAACAGGCCCAATTACCGCCCGCTAATCAGTACGATGATAATGTTTCTTTTCATTTCATTTCTGTAGGAAATTGAGCTCCTCCTGCAGGGATGGTCTAACCAACAAAAAAAGGGCGCATAAAACTGCCAAAGCCACGTAAAGTAAGAATCGATATTGAAAGCGAAAGGAACCCTCGGTTTGAACCTTCGGAATCAAACCCTTATTGCCATAGACGTATAAAAAGGCTACAAAATTGAGCGAAGTATGCTAAAACTTAGCTCGCTGCAGATAAGATCCTTCACCTCTCCCCAACACGCCACTCTCTCCATCCGTCGGTCGCATCCATCGAACAGATTTATTCACATCGACCCCACGTTTATTAGCGTCATTTTTCAGCCGAAGGCGGAAAGATTAAAGTAACTCACGATGATCCCTCTGTTAATGTTTAACTCAAGCTGCCAAAAACGCTCGCCACTTTACCATCCATCCACCACGCTGCCGAATGGATCGTAGCGATGCGTAGTTCTCTGGAGTATTGTGAAGAAACAATCAGCCATTCCACAACATGCTCTGCCTCCCGAATGTTTCCAAAAGATTGCAAAAGCTCGCACTGAAACTCATAATTCAAGAGTCTCGCTCGGAGCTCATCCAGCTCCATTCAGCGGATTCTCGCGCACAACCCGGCGCTACTGTGTGTGTGTGCTAGAGTTTTTACTGCCTGCTCAACCCGTAGGACTCGCTGTAGCCACTTGCCAGAGTGGCCCCGCGACGAGTGCCAGAAGAATTTGAAAGCTTTAAAAATCCTCACCCGATAGTAAGGTCGGTGAAATTTTGGCGGCCTTCGGTAAACTTTGCCAACACTTGCTTCTGCGTACCGTAGGTGAGTGTCCGCAGGGAACGCGGGAGGGGTAGCGCATTGGAGTAGAAGTATTCTAACTTTCGCCCGCCGAAAGCCAGCCGAAAAATGAACCGAATAAATAATTTATATCCCAAGATGCTCCCGGTGAAATTCAATTATTTCTTCATCTTTCGGTTTCGGGCTTCCGCTTTCGACTTATGGTGAAAAGATTTCTGGTTTCTTTCGCCAGCCAACATCCAACTGGGGCCGTTCTTTGTTGTTACATTCTTCTCGGTTTCTTTGCGCTTCAGTCGGCAACCGTTCGTGCTTTACATTTCTTCGTGCAAGTTCTTACGCATTCGTTATCCTGACGCTTTGTTGCTGTACCTTTTGCGCCCTGTATTGAATATACAAATTAGACGAAGCTTGTTGTTCCGGCACTCGGAACCACACTCTTACCCCGGCTGCTATTCGATTTCTCTCGAGGCCATTCAATTTACTGTCGATTGTCTGATTTCGCTCTAATCGACCGCCTCTGGAAGCCAAGACTCGGGGCAAGAAAAAAACAACTACATGACCGCTTAAATACCATCTTGCTGATGGCATTTATTGAGGGAGGCTTCTTGCACGCTTCCGACATACTACACCGTGCCACTGTGTTACAGTTCTATGGCCACCGGTTTGGACTGGGGCCACCAAAACCACAAACGATCTCTCCATCATCGTTATCATCATCGTCACCCGCTTCCAACGAAACGCAGGCGACCACGAACGTGACAAGTGCTGCGGAAAATCGGTTATCTCGTCTGATATTTTCTCATCCCTACCGCCGTCACTCTTCCCCACGACCCGCTGCTCCTGCATACAGGACGATTCGGTCCATGGTGGTCATTCGGCCACAGCACGATCGAGCGAAAATTAAACAATCATCATGACGAGCGCATCGCGTTCAGCTGATTATGGTTGAGTTCTGCGAGTGAAACTGGAGCTTTTCAGTCACGTTCTCTTGCGTTCTTCTGGCAAGGGGTTCGGGGAAAATCGGCAGGTATGCGGCAACGGGAGCAACGCCACCGAGTCGAGGATGCCTCTCATCAAACTGCGGCCGACGGATGATGGAACGTGAGTGTGATTACGTGGCCATCCATCGATGCAGTCAATGACTTCGGTCGGCATGCCCCTTCGTACGTACGTTGCTCGTCATCAATCCATCGCCCACACGCTCGAAACGCAGGCAGGACCACGATGGGTCACCAGAAATATGCGCATCGATTTTCACGAGTCTTCGTCCGATTTGGATGGAAAGCAAAAATTAATATTGAATTATCGAACGACCGCTAGACAAACAGGGCTGCGATAGAATTCCATTTCTTTTACCGCCGCTTCCACCGCACGCAACAATATCATCGGGATGGGATGGCCTGGCGATAGGGAAATGTGACCCAATTCATCTCCGGAACGGGAAACGACATCCATTGCACAACCGAAACCCATAATGCGTGGTCGATCATTGGACGGAAAAGTTGATTATAGTTTCCCATCCGAGTGTTCCACGTGAACGTTGAGCACGTGTAGTGGCAACATTTTCCCTCGCTTCAAAAGCTTCGCTCAGAATATCGCATGCACCAAAACACCGGCAACGGCTCGGATTTTGTTCTCTATTTGTCCACTCGATTGTGATTTCCATTTTCGGTTTGTGAAAAAAGCAAACATTCTAGCAGCAAATATGATTTTCCATCCAACAGTTGCCTTTTTTGAACTATTTCAGGAACGCAATCGGGAATGTTTGCACACTATAAATGGCGTCCCTGCGCTTGACAGAAATTGGATTAAGCCATACAAACCCAGTACCATCCAGCGGTTAAGCCCATACAGAAACCCAACATCGGCGCATCGGAACGTACTTGGAATGGTTTCCTTACGTCGGAATGTCTTTCAAACTGACCGACCAAAACTGAATCGTCGGTGCTTACAAATTACGAGTTATGTAACGAACCCGTAGCTCCAAAAAGCGGCCAGGGATCGTAGCCCACTTTTCAAATGGCCACAATGTATTCCCTAATGTGTCTTAACTTCCAGTCCATTAAAACTCCAAGCTCTGGCATCGGTGAGAGTGACCCGTTTGCCGGCTCATAAACCCCACAAAACTAAAGCCATAAACTTTTGACCACCAGCTCATCGGCCAATTTCTCCCTTTTCCACTGCTCCACTAGTCTGGTCGGCTGCTCTACCCCACCATGCTCTAGCTAGAACACATCCGGAAGGTGACATTAGGATACATCGATAAATTTCCGGTTTTCAACTGACCAACGGCAATAAATAAACAAATCTGCCGAATCTAAACTTTCTCCCGCGTTAACCTGCTCCACCGCACCCACACAAATATGACGACCCCCCTCCCAAAGTGATTAGGCTCTGGTTATGATAGTTTCGTAACAGCTTCACCCGCTTCGCCTGTTCAGATCATACACCATCCATCGATGGGTTGCATGTAATCACATTGCCGTGCATTGGATAGAAGCAAATTTGGTTAGGTTAGGCCACACGGGTAGCCTTTGGCCCGTCTGATGGAATAACTTTAATTGGAATAATTTACGACCGGACTTCCGCCGGTTTAGCAATGTACGGGACCGTTTTTTGGCGATTTAAAGATTAAAGTAGATCGAGAACCGGAAAAGGACGATTGTTTATGGTAAACCATGCGTAAATTTTGGGAACCTTTCAACTGGGAACCTGTTTTATTTACACCCGATCGTGAATGCCATCCTAGATTGTCTGATAGTCTTGTATTACATCTATTTGCATTAAAAGAATCTCTAAGCTATCACTCTCACTATCTCTTTCTCGCTCTCTCTCTCTCTCTCTCTCTCTTTGCAACTCTCTTTGAAGCGGAAACCCATTTTGAAACAGCAACAGGGGCAAATTTTATCCCGTCAGTAGCACCAAAGCTGTGTGCGATAAGATGTGGCAAACATTCGGGCGTAAAAATGTTTATACACTCGCTAACTTTTGCTTCCAAGTTGTTATGCAAATGATTGAATTATGACGGTGTCTGAGGCAGTTTCCCCAAGCGCGAGAGATTGGCCGCCACAGGAACGACACGAATTTTCACACTCGCTGTGCGAATCGATAAACGCGCCATCAAAGAGCGACACATCAACTTAAAGCCACGCTCGTTCTCCCTGGAGGCAACTTTAACAGCTACTCCAACCAAGCCCGTACAATTTCAGCATCGGATTATTGTCAAACATTCGGCACGGTTTCACCGTCGCGTAACGATGTTTTATGGCTGACCATCACGGAAGCAACGCGGATATCCTACCGCGTTTTCCTGGCGCTCGCTAATGCTTGAAATGAGCAGAGAACGCGTGGACCCATCCTTTCCGCTGGCGCCATTTTCTTGAGATGTACGATTTGATGCGGCGTTACGAGGTAGCAGAAAATTAACCGAATCCAAATCGTAACATCCGTCACGACTAGGTGGCAACAAACCGCCTTAGCAAATGGTGTGTTATGACGTTTTATGGTGCTCATTTAGCTCGCTCTCCCGTGCTACGGTAACGCGTAACGGCATGAGCACGGGCAAACAAACGAACGAACGAATAAACGACAGTTTGCTGAGAACCTGATGCCAATTTCATCCCCAAAGGTGATGGCACCGGTGCTAAAAATTCAAGCGGTAATTAAGTTTAATTAGCGTTCGTGTTCAAATTAAACTCACCCATGTTTGCAATTGTTATTGCGTCGGATCGGTATGGACACGGCCAACAACCCGCCCGAGTGAATGATAATGAATCTCGATCTTCAATGGAATTGTCATCGAGGGAGAAGTCTACCGTAAGTGTCCACCCATGTCCTCGTCATGTCAGACGATTCTGCCGGACATGGTCAACTGATTTCCCAAATTAGGAATCTGAAGAACATACACACAACACGAAACGGACTACACCGCTCATCTTGCCACGGATCCACAGTGCTGTGGAATGTGTCAGCGTACGTGCAAAGAGAATCGGCCGTCTGGCATAACAACAGCCACTTGCCGCACACACACACACACACGCTGTTCGCGGACGTCACCTTGAACTCTTCACACAATGCGTCTGACCGCCCGTCCGCCCGCCCGGGCTCTAATCTCCTTTGCTAAATCCACTTTAACATAAAACTGTCAACGCTATTAGCGGCGGCAACATGAGTTTGAAGTAGCGAAGCGTGTTGTGGTCGCTCACTTCGATTCCCGCCACAGCCAAAGTTCTGCCCTGCGTTAGTCCAGGCGGTACCGTACCGGAGGCTTTAAGGGAAAACCCACACCATTCAACACCACGGGTCGTAGGATACGGTCGAGATGAAAAGAAAATGTACGGTACAGTACAGGCTCTCACCTACCGTATATGGAGCACACTTAAGCTTTGTACAATCGCTGTCGCTTAAAACTAGGCCATTGACAAACGACAGACTATCCCTGGCCCATGGTCAACGGTACAGCGAGGCTTTCGTTCCGAGCGGCATCATATTGTGCATTCATTTTAGGTTGCGTGGAAGCTATTTCGTTCTTTTTTCACCGGGGAGTTCTCTGAAGAGTCCCCTAGAATGGCGTCCGTGCTGATCCAAAGTGTGTCACTCGGGAAGGCTCGTTGGTCAGAGACTCTTCTCTGAAAATCACCTCGCACAGAGTGCACATTCTCCGACCTCAAACAGGACACGTACCATATCATCTGTTGTCGATGCATTCGTTTACGTGCTCACTTGCATTCGAAAATCGCCACCATTTTGTGGGGCGTTGTCTGCACTGTGCCTGTCAAATGAAGCCCGTAAAACCTATTGGCCAAAAATGTGATTGGAACGTGACTGCTTTATAGTCTCGTTAGATGCCAGCGTACGTTTCCACGATATCCAGGCCTTCCTATGGGCTTCTTACGGGAGATAGACTTTCTAAAGTATGGCAGCTTTTTTTTAAATTGCAAAACTGTCTACGACAAAAACACTGTTGATTATGGTGGTAGGCTAAAGCATACCAGATCGTTCCGACCTGGCAGCCTCTAAGGCAAGGCCACGATTCGCAGGAAAAGCTCATGACAATTCCTTTGAAGAGTCAATTCTTGAAATTCTCCGCTGGGGGTTGATGCTACCGCCCTTGACAAAGGTTAGTCCGTTAATCCAATAAAGACACACGCACACACACACACACACACAGCTACATAACCACAGCCTCACTCCCGTTTGGCCTAAGAAAGGATAATTTTCTGGCGCTATTTTGTCGCTACCTTCGTTATCCTTTTCGATCCGACAAAACAATCCATTTAGTGAAGCAAGCAAAAAATATACAGACACACACACCAAAAGCCCCATTTTCCTTGCGGGCGAGAGTGCGGTAACGATGAAGCTGGACAAGTGTAAGCAGTGTGCCGCAAAAGCTTTGTAATCGACAAACATCAAAGAAACCTCTCGCCTCCTCGGAGAGAACCTCGACGGCAAGACTTCGCCATCCCCCACGGGACCGGATCTGCTGCAGCAACCGGTGCCACTTGTAGAACCCCAGCTCGAAACCGCAACCAGAGAATCGACGGAAACACATCGGTGGCATTTGTTTTGCGGTTGTGTAGGTCGATCCAAGCTTCTGATCACAAAGCACACTTACACACACCCAAGCCGAACCCAAAACTGTGCGGTCCGGCTCAGCCGTATTTCTTTTTCGATCATTACGCATCAAGTCAGGCGAAAAAAGCGAATCCCATGGTCTTGGCCACGGACGGCACCCCAGAACAAACACTTCCCATTTTCCTAACGGTCACATTTCGCAATCGGGTTAATTAACCCAACCAGCAAAACATCCGCTTCCACGGATGCTTGGAAATTGTGGTCCCCATTATTTAGTTGGGCACTTTGGGACGTGGCTCACACAGAAAAAAACCCACCACCTTTTAACCGTACTCCAGTGAGTTGAGTGGTTGAAGTTTTTCCCCGCCGAACGAAACAAAGAAATAACTTTAATCCCTTCAGACACGTGGTACGTACGCTTGCCGCTGTGCCGAATGAAATTGGTAGACAGGCATTTCGCTCTTCTTGCTGCTGTGGATTTCACAAGAAAGGATCTACAATAAACCAGCACACCACAGCTACATTTTCCCACCCTCCGTTCGGCCATCGTTGGAGGAGTTTCGGATTCCAGATTCCAGTTGCCATCTCAGAAACAACCCATGTCTCGACAACTGTAGATACTTTCATATTTCTTATCCGCTTCCGTCTCGGTATCACTCGCTATCTGCAAACAAACGGTCTACGGTGGCCACGTTTGGAGTAGTAGAATAATCATTAAAATCGCAGGCAGAGCCCGACCGAGAAATGGAAAGATAACCAAGATCGTCCCATTTCGAGCCAATCTTCCTCAGAAGGCTATTTTGCCCGTCTGCACAGTAGACCTGCGTCCGGATATCTTTCTGTTCGTTGGATCCCAATTTCCGGCCTTATCCCAAAATTCTTGCCACGCACAGCGCTTGCAGTCACATACAAATACGACCCGAAGAACCTGACACCAGTGAAGCATTCTTGTTGGGAGCGGTTTTTACACTCTCTTACGCACATGCATACACACACATACACCCTTGGCCGAACAAACACAGGCACACACAGGCACTCACACACACACACACACACATACACGTCTTCTACGTAACAAACTGTCAAAAGCAGTGCACGGACCTGTTCCAAGCCCACTCAAAGCCCACGCTTAGAAAATGGGGCTACAAAATCGTGACCGCTCGATAAGCTACGACGTTCCGCAAAACAGATTCCAAAAAAAGGGATTAAGAGCTTTCACTGCTGCACTACAGCGTACCTCTGCTGTGCAGATTCGCTTTCGTCGCGTGTACGTGGTACGGAACTTCAGCACAAATAAAAAAAAGTATAGAAACGGGCCGCAGCGCTCAGCGGACCCCAAACGAATAGACGAAAGCTGTCACCGTGACGCACGGGTTTTGTGAAAAGATGGTTCAGCCGGTGGATTGGAAAAACGGAGCGGAACAAAAATCTCACAAAATATGGCCTCGGCTTAAGGCTCGCCGCTACCAAAAAGCACGCCAACACGCTGTCCTGTGGTTCGCAGCTCTTGCAGCAGCACACAGACCGACGACCGGCGGCTTTTTTTCGTTTCTCTTTCCTCGCTTTCCACTTCCGAAACTAACCAGATGACGACCAACAATGTGGCTACTTTAAAGCTCTTTAGTCTCTACATGAAAGCGGGCGCCAGTCAGTCGTTTAACGGCGTTCGTTCTCAGCTCAAGTGAACGCACTTTGCACAGCAAATTTTACTGCAGCGCAACAACATCAAAACAGGCTCTGCACATAAACATTTTTCCAGTGCCGTCCGATAATCGTTCGATTTTCCATCTAAACATCGAGGGGCTCTCAAACGATAACGACCACCTCTTTTCGGCTGTACCCATCAGCAACCAATTTCTCCGAAATGTATAAAATGGAAAAGTGCGCTATAAAAGAGATATCATCAAAGTGTTTCGCGGAGGAGTTTAAATGAGTGAAATACCTTTTCGATATCTCCGCATATCGGGGCGGACGGCTTATTGGCTAAACATTTGCCCAGCGCCAGAGACTTGGGCTATTCACAAATTTCGATTTCGATTTTCCACACTCTACACTGTATTTCCACTGTTGGCTTAAATGCAAACGCATCTAATGAATGATGTATTCTCATTTATTCCTGACGCGTTCTTGTGCTGGAAACCACGAAACATTCAGCCTGTTCAACAACTACATGCACTGTCACGATTATTAATACACATCGAACGACATCAAGAATGAAATTGAATATTTTGAAAATTGAAAACCATACACCACTACATTATCACCACCACAAATTGTGGCACGAGGTTTTTTACTTTTTCAGCCAACTCCAATAACAATCACTACGCTTCATCTGCCGGATGGAGGCGCATGGTCTTCCAATAACAACACTCTATCGATCCCCCATGCATGGAGGCGCCTGGTGTTTCACGAACTTCAAGGCGCTTGTTCACGGTGATTGTTAAACAATCTGTTCAATTGATGGAACACGTTATTTTCCACCGCATGGGTCCGCTGCGATAAGGCGCAACAGTAAGCCAACCCTTCGCGATGTGTACGATGGGAAGAATCCTTAAGCACAACACTGACGTTCACGTAGACAAACACCACGCGTTTGCTTCAGCAGTACATGGGGTTGGTAACTTTCTTTTCCTGCAGTGATCGGAAAATGTTTTCGAACCGTTTCCTTCCTGTCTGCACTTGACAGCAATGCTGCGAGATTAATCACACACAATTGCAGCTTTTGCTTCCAAGCGTGAAACGAAACAGCGTTCCCTTTACGCACCGAACAGATAACACGGCGATGGCACGGGATCGAAAACACGTATCAGTGTACACGGGCACGTACGTCGCGCTTTGCGTAGTGCAGTTGAGTAACAAATTACATCGACAGATAAAAGATAAAACAGACACACAACAACACTGTCCCGTTTGCACCAGAGTCTTCGTCGGCGAACTTTGCAACAACCGTTGTTTCTTCAACAAAGACAGGATCTTACGCCCTACATTTAACGAGCCGACTCTCGCTGGTCAAGGACCTGCAGCAGACCACCAAAAACATTCATCTTGCCGTTTTGACTTTTATCTTAACGCGGAACATAGCATCACTATCCACGTACACACGCCGCCGCACCAACACAGACTTCACTTCGGTTGAAAGATGCAACGACATGTGACTGACACTTTGCAGCCCGTTTCAATTTAACGCGACAACTCTGCACTACACCCCCTTGGTTCATGTACATCCGTTCCGACGCCCATCGTTTGGTAAACGGTCAAGCTTTCGTACCAGTTGTCTAGTTGTCTAGCGGGCATCAGTGAACGACTGACGGCTGGAAAGAAGAACTCGCTGGCTTAAGAACCGTGATACATTCCGCCGAATAGCCTCCATTCGCCCCAACAAACAACTGCAGCCAAGCTTCGTGTTTTCTATAGCTACGGGCGGATCAATCGAACGACGTTCATCAGCGAGTGTGGCGGCCTTGCGCAGGCGCGAAAAAACACCCGACGAAGCAGTTCATTTTCCCGGCGAAGCAGCATGAGTCTCCGGCAGTGACGTTTTCGGTCGGATGAATCCCTGCCGTCTGCCATCGTGCGCGAATCTACCGGTCCCGATTTACGGCCGACAAAAGAAAGCGAAATTCGTATAGCAAACACGGGCGAAAATCGGAAAACTCGTGTCACTAACACAACGCTTGCCTTGTATCGACTGTTCCCTCGCTGTGCGGAAAATCCGGCGACATAAGTCGACATCGACCCAAGCAAAATCATCTGGCCCGATGACGCCTCCTCCAGCGAGATCTTCCCCGTTTCGCTCCTGCTTTCGTCCGCACCGCTGTCTGCCGTCACCACATACGTACACATGACTGCACACACATACAAAAAGCGTCTTTGATGTTGAGTTTCAATTTTCCAACAGTGATTCAATTATGACAACGTTCGTTCGGTCCTTCGTTCGCTGGCTCGTAACGGACACGCCAAAAAACGCACACCAACACACACACGCGCGCACTTATCCACACGTATGTGACACAATTCTTTCACCAACCAAGGCGCACACAGACCAATGCAAAATGGCAAGGCCACCGGGAGCCTGGTGTCTTATTTATGGCATAAAAACGAACCTCTGCCTTCACTGTCGATGGTGCGACGATTCTCTAATGTGAATGTATCGAAAGAATTTGCATTTATTGTCCATCCGTCTTCGCTCTTCGGTGAGCATGGTGGAGGGAATGGAAGGAGGTGGAAGAAAGGGGTAAGAGGGAAAATGGAAACGAGGGCGTTAAGAATTTCATCTTCACTTTGTTTCTTCCTCTAAAGAAACACATGAATGACGTGCGAAAATGTGCTGATACGGAAAACTGGGTACATGAAACCTGCCACAGGAACGAACCGGGAACGAACCGTTCTCAAACTATGGAAAACACGCACATCACGATGCCGAGGATGGTCAGCCGAGCACCAAGAGATCCAAAGGAATAAATAACGGGTTGACTCAACAGATGTATCATGCTGCTAGGCACGGGCTTCGGTATGCATTCCTCTAATGCCACAACATATGATAAACGATTGATAGAAATTGCCATCTCTGCCTCTGTTATCTACTCAATTCCACTGCTCATCAGTTTTCAATATTCTGCACAGTGTTTTATAGGTACTTATATGATAGAAAATTATCATATCACAAAAAACCAAATGCAAAACCACCGCTAGTCTGGGCTTAAAATTCAACAGAAATATGTTTCTGTTCATAGAGCTGCCTCTGTTAATCTATGGATAGTTCAAGTCCTTCCGGCGGCGACTGCAGCGCGAGTTCAGACAAATAAAAAATGCTCAACAAAAGCGAAGCATGATGTTTAGCATATGATCAATTCGTAATGTTCTAAGAACTATCCGTTCTAACTCTACCAAGCATGAACTACACAAATCTCATGCATCGCTTATCATACTCACGCCATTGATATCCCGAACGCTTACAGTCCATTCCAACTCATTGACCCCTCAATTTCAAAGCGATTGATGCCTGATCCAGATTTCTCATCGGGAATGGGAAAGCTAGTCACCGCGCTTTAGACCTCCCAAGTCTTCCAAACCATCTTCTTTTACTTCTCAAACAAAATATGATTCTCAGCGAACTGGAACCGTTCGGCCCAGAGTCCGTTCGGTGATGGTTGAGCGAGCATCATTGCGCTTCGCCAACGATGCTGAATTGAAATCTGTCACATTCTGCACGTGACGTTGTTTTCTTCCACTGATCAATTAATTCCTTTAACATATCTGCTGACCGTTATGAATTTTATTCCAGCGGAAACAGCGTTCCGGCAAATGCTCCCCTTCATCAACCCATCAATACACACGCACCCAGCGCATCCCAGCGCGTAGATGAAAACAAGAAAAGCCCCAAAAAAAAGGGGGCGAACTTTGCCCAACAACAAGATCTCGGTCAAACATTTCAAGGCGCCTGCCGGCAGTTGGCCAAAGCAATCAAAGCCATCGCAGAAACAGTCAGCAACGCACACATCTCGCTGGGCAAGTGGAGGAAAAAAGTCCTTCGCCTGGACCCCAAAAATAATAATGCAAAAGAAGGAAAACCTACCCGACTGGAAAGCGCTCATTTTCTTGCATCCGTTTGTCTAATTTATTGCAACCATTGATCCGTGAATTAATTCGTCGAAATTCATCTTGTTTTGCATCCTTTCGCCGTTTGTTCTGCCTGCCTTTTGCTCGCTCGCACTGTTGCGCCCACCTTCTTTCGCACGCCCGGGGAGCAAAACTTTTGCGCAGTGCTGCGTTTGATCATCCGGCAGGGCTTCCTGGCTGGTGCCGCTGCGCCCAAGGAAACTGCTTTCCACCGGTCAGCGAGGCGGAAGGGACGTAAATGAAAAAAGCGAAAGTTTCGGGTCAAGGATCCGAATGTTGGTGGGTCATCAATTTAATTGATGTTCCCGCGTGCTAGCTGCCAGCCAGCTCCCGGTTGGCCGGTGGTTGCTCGTGGCGGTCTGATAGCCATCGCCAGCTTCACCGGTGCGCACTGCCGGCGTGGCAATTTTAACTTTCTCATTTAATTGAACAATTTCCTTCACACCTTTCCTTCGCAAACTTCAACGCAAAACCGGCTGCTCTCTAATGTGGGTGATTTTTGAGCTCGCGCCGGCCACTCGAAACATTCGCCGATTAAGAGGCCGTTTTCTTAATTAATACCCATTGACGTTGTTTGGGAAACTTTTTGCTGCTTGCAGGCCATGGCCCGGACGGGATGAAAAATTGTAAAATAATTCCCTTAATCGTCTTCCTCTTCGCTGGCTTGCTGGGAGCACATTTTTCGCCTCAAAATGTGAACAGTAAAAACCAAGAAACAACATGTTTCGGACCCCGGGCAAGAAGGTCTCTGTGTGAATTTTTTTTTTTCGAGTTCTCCATGGCCGCACACTGGAACATACCGTTTTCACTTTCACGCAACCCACGAGATGAAAAACTGCTTTTTTTTTGTTGCTGTTATATGCACACGCATCTAAACCAAGCCGAGCTTACTTTCCATTTCGTATGAGAATGCCCTTTTGTGCTGCTCAAAACGGCCACATTCATCGTTGTGGCCACCACCACAAAACCTCTTGGAAAATCCTAAGCTTCAAACACAAATAAAACCGATGCGGTTTCATCGCTCCGTTTTACCTGCTTTCAGCGCAACCAAACATGTGGTAGAAAAGCCCAGTTTTCCCAAAACTTTTCCCGCCCTGACGTTTGAGCTTATGAAATTGAACATTTTTAGGCATAATCTACCAGCGCGAGATGACAAGCTTATCGAGCAGACAATCTTTTCAATGCTGCTGTGCACGTCTCGAACCATGTACACCTATATACGTAATCCGTTCGCTTCATACTCTTTTAATTCTTGGCAAGATGGTTTTCCTTTTTTGACAAAAAAAAATCAAATCCCCCAAGCTGTTTCGAATTCCGATCCTCTCCGCTGCTTCGCCGTTTTAAACAGCTCTCACTCAGCATGATGTGATCTGTTTAATTTCGTTCGCTCGGTGACAGCCCCGGTCGGCAAATAATGGAAGCTGTTCTGGACAGCAGCTTAAGAAACGCGCACAATTGCACCATCAACGAACGTATGGCCGGCGAAGATTGTAATAGCTAAATACGTACTAAATGAAAAGCGAGAAATGTCCACAAGTTCGCAAGTATCTTATCCGGAAAGCGTAGGACATCCGAATGTCTTCCCAAAGTGGCTCCCAACGAACCGTGATAGGGAAAAGCTGACGAGCTTCCAGCACTCATCGGAATGGGAAATGGCGTCCCTGCGTCTCGTCATCATCAGTTCCTCCTCTTCCCTTCTCCGTCTCTCCCTTTCCCTGCGCCATACAACACCATTTCTGCTACCGCTTCCAGCACAGCTGCTGCTGTTTATCTTTAATCTCGTTCTTGCGCGCGGAATGTTTATTTTCCGATTCCGTGCTTAAATTGAGAGATCTTCTTTAGTCGCTTTTCAAAGATTTCACTTCACTCGCTCGCCTGCTCACTGTCCAACGAAAAATGCGTGCTCGGAAACAGAAAGTGCTTATCCTACCTCACAACCCCCACTCGTTCGTCTCCATTTCCACGAGAATCACACAGGAAATCGGCAAAAATCGGAATGATGGCGAAGCACACGAGCAACAACAGAAGGAAGTGAACGGGAGCAGCAAAAAAAAATAACCCCAACATAAGCATACACCCACACCACCCGCACATTCAGCCGTTAATGATGGAAAGCCTCGGGTTCTTTCAGCCAAGCCCAAACCAAAAGAAGCCCCAGTCCCAATGTGTTCTGCCGAATCGTCCTGCCCGCGAGCCCAAGAACGACGCAACGGGTGACGATGAGCAAATTTCCGAAATGATACACAATTTATTGCGACTCCTTTCCGTTGCGAGCTCCCCTAGATGGATGGATGGCGGTGGAAGCTAAGCGAAAGGCAAAGCGTTTACAGAAGAAATTCTTCCATCATTCTAAAAACATCGCCATCCCGCCAAATCCGCGCGCTCTGCCCACGTTATGTCTTCCGCTTTGCAAAGTGGTTGAAAGGTTTTCCGACGAAGACATCATTAACAATGCGTAAGTATGTGCGTGAGGCAGGCTGTTCTGCAGAAAACGCCTTCAACCTCCTCCACGCGTAGGATCCCCATTCCGCCGAACCGAACCGAATGCGTAGGAAATCATGAAACAGTTTTACATATGCTGCCCTGTCGGTGGTTCGATCGTCGTGCACTTCTCCACATTAGACCACTTAGGGAAGCTTTTTATGATGATGCTTATAACCTGCCGCCGTGCGTCGCCTTGGTAGTTCTGTTGACTTTGACGAGCCTTCTTCGTCTTCATTTTGCACCGAAAGCTTTCACATTGATTTTCAACACGCGTTTGTTCCCGTGTGCCTGTGTTCGGATCAATAACAACCGATTTGGGCACAATGCGTACGAGTTCCGCGCACATCTGCACGTGGAACATCGCCTGAAAATAAACGAACGAGAGCAATTCACAACACATCTTCGCCTTGACAACAGCGCGAAAAAACATCACCGTAAAAGATCGCTTCAAAGGCACAGTAGTCAAAGACAGTACCGCCGGTAAAGCTACAGTGGGGTGTATGTGAGTTGTTGTTACCAGCATTCATGAGCATATCTCAGAACTGCCACCAAAATGGTGTCTATCGCAGAGCGAACAAATTAGCCGATAATACAAACTGTCACGTCCCGCTGGCAGAAGCAATCGTAGGCAATACTGGAGACAAAGTGCAGATTCCATGTTTATCAACTGGCTCAATGCTCGACTATTGTTAGGCGAATGTTTTTTATACATATAATTGTGCTGAGTTCGTTTGTTTCACATGTTTAACTATAGTTTTGAGTCCGTCTCATTAAACTATCTTATCGAAGGCTGAACTACAATACGAGCTGATTTTTGTGTAATATTTCACCGAAATTCCTGAGCTCCTGCAAGGTATCGCACAGTAAGCATTCCAATTCTCTCTCACTCGAAATTATTCTTCGATCCGCAATTGCACCTAGCTGCAATCGGCCGTCCATTGTTAGTATGGTCAGTCCGAACATATTCCTCTCGATGTTAGGAACCCAGAACGTGGCCTCCTTCAGGATGTAATTTTCCACCGAGACACTGTCCCCGAAGGCAGGAATGTTGGACAATGCGATGGTAAACTTACTTCTGGCAAATAGTGCACGTACAATCGGAACAGGCAGCAGCTCTGGAAAGTACGACACGCTTAGGTGGGTTAACTGTAAAGGAATAGCATTAAACCGTTAGATACAAAAAGAAAAAAAGCTCAAATCACTGTTTTCAACTTCATCACGTAACGAATTCGCTTACTAAAGCATCGGCAGAGGCCTGCACTGCTTCTTTGGAACCTTTTACAGCATTTATCTGCGACCTTAGCTCGGCGCTTGTAGCAACGGAAGACGCACCAACGGGCAGTTCAGCTACGGGCAACGTTTTAAATACAGCCGTCGAGAGATTACGCAGTTGAATTACTTTCGATTCTCGCTGGAACCGTTGCATCAGACCGATCGTAACGGACGGTGGTACGGGGACGCCTTTCCGCGTGCAGTACGCCCGAAGACTCATCGCAAACGCCGTCAGAAAGACGTCGGTGAAGCTGGATCCGTCCAGCGAACGCTTTATGTTCTTGATTACGTTTATTACGGGAGTCGTGCCTTTGACGTGCTCACTATCTGCTCCGGCCCAACAGACGATCTTTTCGCCGCTCGGTTCAGTGCCGAAGAAAGGGCTGTGTTCGCGCTTGAGCAGTGTCTCATTTATCAAAAATCTCGGACTTCGAAAAGCCATCTGCAGGATGTTGCGCCAAGTGATGAAGCGTTTCATCGAGGTGGAGGTATGGACTGCGTCTGGATTCCACACGTGCTGCTCCGATGTGCCTGTACTGTCGAGGAAATCCTTGCAGAACAATCGAAATATCGCAATTCCATCAGCGATTGAATGGTGGTACCTGAAAACGACCTTTGAGCAAACATTAGCACAAGCACTGTTTCGTACCGTTTGTATCAATGGTCACAGCGGCGATGCTCTCACCGGGTGCAGCATTACGCCGCTTTCTGCCTGGGAACGCAATGGCTGGCTTCCGACGAGCAGCTCCCAACTCGTGCCATTGCAATCGCGACTGCTGATTGAGCCAATTAGTGTGCAGAGCTGCTTGCGAGACAAGCAGCCATGGCCGGGAAGCGCGTCGAGTTCTTTGACGTAACGATCGGCCCACAGCGGAAGCCCTTGTTCTACCCAAAAATAATATCACCATTGAAAACGTCTTTCCCAGAACATCTTCTGATAAGCCTCGTCCGATTGATGACGTTTCAACCGGTTGCGAAATATTTCAAGCAACTCATCGCTGCCGAGCGTCGCACGTGCCGGCTTTTCAAACAAAAGCAACACATTTGCCATTGCCTTTGACGATCGCGTTTGCGCTGCCCAGACGACATCCGACCCTTCCAGCAATCCTCGGAACGATGAGCCATATTTGGCAGCTAATAAGTGTGCTACAATTTGCCGGTGCACTTGAAACAACGCCAGAATCGGAATTAGCAGCGGTAGGACCAGGACTATCGCCACCAGCAGCACCGTGTTTACTAAAGGCACTAGTAGCACAGGCTTTTTATATTCCATCACAAACAAAATTCTCTCTTATTAAGCAAATACTAATAATCACCAGCACTCTAACAGGGCTTCCGAACAACTGATACTACGTTAATCCGAACGGACCGAATCGGCCACTGCACCTCGTTATCAACTGGGACAGCAGATCAGCTGTGTTTGACTTCTTATCTCATTTCTTACGCCGATTGCAACAAATGTGCATGGAACAGACATTGCCGATAACACAACAAATAGGAAGTGTGTATGGAGATGGGTGCTAAAACGCATAACCGAATCGATTTGTGCTGGTAAAAATGTAACCGCTACGAGTAAGGCCCTTCGTATTCGTGGCCATAGTAAATCATGCAGTTTGCATGAAAAGCTTTTTGGAAGGTAGTGTGCTGCCGGTAAAATGTTTTACAAGCAGAAAGGAACGCATTTTTCCCCGTTTCGGCCGTCGCAGCCGTTCGAAGCTAATGAAAACATCAAACACGTTCGGCATCGAATGTCTACAATGACGCTGCGATGTTGTTCCTTTGTGTTTTGCTATTGTACTTAAAATTTGTCGCCGAATAAAAGTGAACTCTAACGATGTTGTGTTCCATCCTTTATGTAGCACATTCCAATATATTTTGTCCATTCATGCTGATTATTTCCAGGAAGGTTCTGCAAAGGGAAGCATTCTTTTGTGCCGGTACAAATCTTCGGAAAGCGGCAACAATCCAGAATGTCGGGAAAAGCGTATCTCACGGTGGCATGTTCTAAATATTTTCTACCAAGAACAAGAGGCACATTGTTACGGCAATGATGTTGTGGCTTTAATAACATAATACAATGTACGATAATGCTCTTCTTGTCATTAACAAACAAAAAATGCGTACTCTCAACGATCCCGGAATTCTAAATCTAATTTCAATCAAAAGATTTCTAGCTGTCATGCTGCATCTTGGAACCGGCATGGAAGGGCCACATTCTTGGAGATGTTGTATCATTTTTCAATATGTTGCTTCCTCCGCCAAAAAATGAGACCCAAAAACCTAGCTTTACACAGAAAACTTAACAATTTTAACCGCTCAATGTAACATTCGCTTATCACTATCGACCACTTCGTCCGTGAGCTCGCCAGTGCATGGGGTTTTCAGGTCAGATAAGAATCACGCGCCATTGGATTCTCATCCTTTTGGTCAGAAAGATTCTTTTCTTCAACCAAATAACACCACCACTCCCACACTCACTTGAACGGAGGCTAGCAGAGGCGGCGGCGAAGTATACGCTCCATCCGAAAAGCAATAAGTACCATGAAAGGAAAGCTAATCGAGCGTGAAGGGGGAAAAATAAAAATATAATAAAACCAGATTAAACGAATCCCTTCGTTAGACTACCGGATTGCGTACAGCAAACTCTAGCCGGCCAGCTCATCGTATGGCGAACGGTAGTAGGTGCACACCGTCTCACTCTCCATCGAAAAAAAGGGGAACCAAATAACTGACCTGGGACAGTATCGCCACCGTACCGTGGAAGCCTGTTTTCTATCCAGCAAACAATAACCACCACCTTCACTACTTGGTGTCCGTATGTGTGTGTGTGTGTTTGCCCTATGTGTACAGACCCGAAAAGCGAGCGATACCACTCAAGCAAAAATATGTAAAACTCTCTAGTGCACAAAAGCTCTTCGCCGACCGAGACTTATCGTCGTTACCGGAAGGCCTACGCAACACGGAACGCCCAACCTTTGAGCCTATCACTGCCAGTGCTGGACACACGCTGCGTCTGCTGCTGATGGAGATTTTGGTGAGGCCCTTTCTTCTCGACCATTCGCCTAAACCTGTAAAGGTCTTCCCCAAGTGGCTCATACGATACCTAGTAAGGGTCCGTGCCATGGAATGTGAGTTTAATAAAAATAGATAAGAGTCATAAAGCTGTACCGAAAGAAGTGGATCGCTTGCACAGGATTCTCGTGTCCCGTTGGAATGTGGATGATTTATAGGGTGCTGTTTCTTTGCTTGTTCCTCCGCGCACAGCACTGAGCACTGAGGGCTCTTCACAGCAGAAGTGATAGTGTTAATTACTTTGGCTTGATCTGCTTCAACTTATTGTTTTTCATATAACCGAAAACCCCGAAGCACGGTATTGCTCCAGAACTCATTGAGAAAGCCTCCAATCCAATCTACACACCTATACATGATCCCTTTTACATATTTAGCATGTTTGACAACATTCGATCAATTTTTACAATAAAACCAAAGCAAACATCTGATTACGATATTTTCTTCCAATAACGTGTAGTACAGGTTGTTTGCTGCTTTACCTCTCACCGCAGTGCAATACAGCACCAGCACATGCCTTGAGGGAAATGGTCCAATGTTTGCGGACCAAAAGTTGCACGATCTCAACTCACATTGCTGCGATCGCAGCGTTTTACCTTGCAGCACTATGACGTTCCTTTCGAGCGTGCTTTTTTCTCTGCTGGTCGCTTCCCTTCCAACTACAATGCATCCAGCCACAATCAGCATTAGTTTCTTCATTGGGGTGGCTTTGAAACCACCGACAGCCACGGTGTTATTGCTGGACACAATTGTGAACGCCCGAGCCAGTCAAAAGTCGCTCCCGGCGGAACTCCCGTCAGATATTGACCAGTGTAAACTAATGAAAGTGTGGAAGCTAACGCTCTGATATCTACTTACTTTGACCGTGGTTTAGTGTTGCAGTGCAGAAGTTGGAGCATGCTAGGCTTTTTCGGCATGCACAGAAATATTCCTACGCTGGAGCCGAAAAAACAGCACTCTCTCACAGGCCAACCCTCTTGTTTCGGTGTATGCACACCACAGAAACCACGTTGCTGCTGCTTTGCAACGACTCCGATGGCACTAGTATTATCGTAACTGGATGCCTTCCGCCAAGCTAGCCCCTTATGCCGCTACATGCCGCTCCGAAATTCTGCTCGGGAATAAAAACGTAACAACAACCTTACCGGTTCAAAGTTAAGCTCAGCTCAAACTGAGCTTTTCTAAATGCCTCCGGGGTATGCAGCAATATGAGTTTTGTAAGCAGTCGGTGAACTGATCCTTAGGATATCCGGCCCGTTCTCGTCCGAGTGGATCAGGAGCGACCTTGCGCCCCAAGTCACCCGTGCAAAGCGCACCAGACGCTTGACGGAGAAGTTCCTAGGACCAGCTAATTTGATTCCCGATGCGAACGGAAATCCTGACCAAACCATGCAAGGCAAAAATCTCAGTCCCGAACTACCTTTGACCTCAAACCATTGATGCACTTCGGTTCCGAGTGTCCCTCTTCCACGCCCACAGAGGGTGTGATTTGTAGTCCCCCACAGAGGCGGATAGTAGTGATGGGTGCTCAGAACCGGAACCACCTGGTTCCTCTTGGGTTTGATAAACCTTTATTTTCAGACCTTTTTTATACAGAATCGGTTCCGGAATCGGTTTCGGAATCGGACATGGTTTTAGAATTGGATTCGGCTCCGGGATGATATTTGTGAATCATTTTCAACCATAATCTAAACTATCCACACTGATAATGGATGCCTTTCATTACTTCCAATTCTGAGCGCCCATCACTGTGCCGGACCTGATTCTGAACCCGATTCCGGACTTACTAAACTAAATCGATTCCCGAAATGTCGGAGCCGTCCGGAATCGATTCCGACAAACAGCACATTTTGCCTATCACTAGTGGAGGGATTTCTTTTCTTTCACCACCAACATTACCGACATTCCGAAATCCTGCCCTAATGCCAACAAACCAGAGAAAAGGAAGATAATTTCACAGTTTATGAACACTCAAAGAGGCACGTACGCCATATGTACACCCCCCCTCCCCCCCTTCCCTTCACACCGATTCTTCGGGGACCGTTTCAGTGGTCGTAGAGGCACGGACATTCATGGTCTTCTGCACGTAAGTACACAAAATACACGGAACGACGTTCGTTTGCGCTAGAAACAACACTGGGGAACGTTTCGCTTCCTCGCAAGAAGGCGAAAACGGCCAGCGTACTCAGAAAGGCGGCCTGGAAAGAAAAACTTTCATTTTCAAACCAAAGACCGGGACAGGCCTGCGGCTGAGGCCAATTTCCTGATCTCCTGGTTCGCTGGCACGATGCAGTTACGGGTAACCCTTAGCCTGCATGGCACAAGCGGCCAAACGAAAAACCCTTGGGCGGGATGTGTGGTGTCCTTATTTAATTTCACAGTTTCAAAGTGTTTGCTGATTTTCCCGTATAGGATACGGCAAACACATACACACACACATTTCTAAGACCACAGCTATGGAAAATCTTTCCACGTGTGTTGGTACATTTTTCGTTGGATTTCAGCAAGTCCATTCGTGAGACCAAAGGTGCCGCTCTCTCCTTATCTCCACTGTAACCCTCTCTGTTGTCCTCCGGGAGCGGAAGCTGCATTCTAAAATAAATGCCAAACACCTAGCCTACTCCCTTGGCAAAGCCTTCGGCTGGCAGGAAAGGTCTGTGGGCAAACCTCTAGTTCAGTAATCAGCAAAACAACAACACATACCCTTCCATTAGGGAGAGTGATGTAGCGTTTGCTATTTTCAAAACCCAATCTGACGGCCCACCCAACCAGCGCCCTTTCTGCCATTCCACTTCCGCGCAGAAAATGGTGCTAACGGGCACCCGAATACGGGCATTCCGGAAGAGAAACTGAAACCCCAAGAGGATGTTCCAAACTCAACACATTTTTCCGCTTTCAAGCTTTCGCCCCGTTCACCGCAACCTACCGCTAGACCGATTGTTCAGCCCAACAGCCCAACATAACGGATGCGGCAACCGAATACTAGAGCTTCCCCTAAAATCTGACTTACGACCACTCCACTCCAAGCGCTCCGAAAGCGGCTCAACCAGTGAGGCTCAAAGATAAACAAATGTAGGTAAATTTAAATTCGATTAAGCTCTACGCATGATTGCATTTTCCGGCGAAACTCCACTGTACCAGCGTACCAGAGGTCGTGGGGACGCATCGGGACGAGCAGAATCGGTATGCGGACATGCGACTACTAGCATGCTGCCGGCTCTGACTGACAGTCGAACCGAATGTTGCATAATTTAGTGCAAACCATCAGGCTGTGACCGGGCCACCCTGGTAAGGCGAAGCTGGTGGAGGTGTTGTGCAGATACAATCTGAAAAACCAACAAATAAATCTTCAATTAGGCAATTGCTCGCTGGCTGGCTGGCTGTTTCCATTTGGAGAATTTATTGCATTCCATTCCCCACCCAGTGCGCGCTTTGAGCACCGCATCACCACAATCCCGTCGTGCAAAGAATGCCAAGAAAGACATCAGCACGAAAGATAATCTTATCGTGGTTCGCTTGGTGTAACAGTTTTTTGTAACAGTGAATCAAAATGTCTCGTGTTTCGCATTTGTTGCAATACTTTCCAAACGTACCGCTTTGCTGAGATCCCCGGATCAAACGCCTTTCATGTTTGTAATTTACGAATGTGGAGCTTAATTTTGTTACCGCCTTACAAGCGATGCAGTCCCGCCAGATTACCAGCTTCATGTTGCTGGATAAAGCAGGCCTGCGGCCCGATCGATGGCACGTGGCAATAGTAAATAAACCACCGTAACGAACCCCCTTGAGAAAACTGAACCGGCCAAGCATCTATCATGGGTGATAGTGGTCATGCCATTTGCAGCCGTACATAAAGAGAGTACTTTAATTTGGTATCTGCAGCAAAATACGGCTTTCCAGCAGCCGGTGCACACTAGGCCAGCGTCGACCCCAACAATAGTACAAAAGTTGCCTCTGGACGCCTGTGCATTAATCTCTCCTAAGCTTGGTTAACTATTCCTTAGCCTGCGGTGGAATTTGTCCATTAATTTTCTCATAGTCTTTCACTTTTCCGGCACCAATCTTACAACCTGCAATCTTTTGCAACCAACTCCTCTCCCTCACGTTGGCCTACACGATACGGATGGGGGAACGAAGTTTTATTCCCTTTCGACCGTGCTCTTACCCAACGGGATCTGCTGTAGGAGATGGGGAACACGGGATGCGGTTCGGTAACAATGTTACACGAAAAACTAAACCCAGCCCAGCCAAGAAAGAGGACACCGAACACACACTGGAGCTAAATCAGGGACACAAGACACAAGAGCAAAGCACTAATCCTCTTCATCAAATCCAGTCATTGCCTGAACGTGAAGAGTATTCTATGTCCTCTTTAGCCCTGTCCCCGCATGTCCCACTGTTTGTCCTCCAATGCCTCTCCCTTCAAATCCACCGAAGTGCTTTGCTCCTTTACTCTGCACGGAAGGATATTGACTGAAAATGTAATTATTGTGATATGTTTGCTTCCTGGCACAAGGTTTCTTGGTTCGTTTATTTGTTGATGCCCGAGTGCCAAGCTTCTTCGAGGATAATGCATATATCATGAACAGTGGTAAAGTTCAATGCTTGTGCATTAAAATTACGTTCCTAAACAGCGCTCTGTTGCATTATCACCCAAACTGTCGAATGTGCCAAAGCTCTGGGTAAATCTGAGCGTTCACTTTTTCCACGTATCTCAGCTGTTTTGTTTGAGATAATGTGAGAGTTTGAGACATCGCTGCATAAGACAGGAGCATGGCATACTTTCAGCTTGTCACAGCCGACCTAACCCACGTGTTATCATCACCATCACACAGGAAAAAGCGATACCATCTTACCGGACAGGACGATCCAACCCACAGCATCCAGTGCGTCCCATGTTCTTGTTTCCTAAGCACCCGTGTAGAGAACGGTTCGGGGTGGTTTTAATTGAAAACTGCACTTTTGCCACTGCCATCTTGCGCCGGCTGTTGTGGATATATGTATCAGCATGTTACACCATCGTCCGTATCATACATATCCGCGGGGCTGGTGGTACGTTTCCTGCTACACTCGCCCAGCTTCTGAAACTGATGATACTAGCAGAAGACGAGCTCATCAAGTGCCCGTGTGTAACCGACCTTCTGCCGACAGATTTATTCAATATCGGAAGTCTCGCAGAGGAAATGGAAACACATCACACCCACCGATTCACCCGAACAACAACAACTACAGCAACATCACGGCCAACGTCAGCGATGACAAGTTCGAGTACAAGTTTTAATACAATTAGAAACAGATTGCAACAGCATATCACATCTGGGGCGGGTTTACCAACTGTTTCCGGGGTGCCCGAGCAAGACACCAGCATTCCAAGACACCAACCGTAAGAAGAAGATGATGATGCAACTTTGGCCTCGGTCTCTTTCATCACCCTTCGCCCGACCATGGTGTCGAAACAAGTAATCTTATCCATTATGCTACAGTGTCACGAGCTGGCCGGGGAACTCGTTTTCCGGGCGCTCTTCTTTTTTTCTTCGGCTCCATACCGATACTTCTTCATCAAGAGCTAGTTTGCTTCGTTTAGTGTATGTCACTACTAGTTTCACCATCCACTTGGCCATGTTTTGCTCTTATCCGGTATCATTCGGATATCGCTACTTTGCAGCAGAAACGTTGGCCCAGTGATTGTGGGTGTAGGTAGGTGTATTTGACCACAGCTTTTTTTGTGGCTCACTTTTTTTACAGCAAAACTTGTCCCACTGCGGCTCAGCTGCTGGACGAGAACGAATCGTGATCGATCGACTGAGCCCGAGACCGCATTCCACACCTCGAAGCCACCGTAGGTCACTCCACGCTTCAATACGCTCGAACAAAAAGCAAATTACTTTTCCTTTGCTGCACTCGCCACTTGCATTCATTGCACACCCACTGTGCGGTTCCGGCTCGTCTGCACGCGGCTGATGCAACATAAAAAGAAGAATGCCGCTGGTGCTGCGAACGTACCACCTTTGCCGGCGGTGACCACTGAATGCTGCCGCTCCAGACAGAAAGGAGTCCAATTTGAGCGTGAAATTTGTAACAATATGCAAAGCGGTCGGGAAATTGAACGAAGAATAATGGCATTTGCCCTGCCGGTGGCCCGGCCGGCCGGCCACGCTGAATAGAGGGATTGCCCGCACAAAAGGCGGAAACATAGAGCGAAGAAAATCGAAAGGAACCTTACGACAGCCCCGGCTGCACTTACTCGCTTCGCACGGCGACTTGAGGCAGGTCAAAACATGGTCGGGCCACAGACCCATCCTACGAAATTGAAAGATTACGAGCTGCAATCGTTGCATACCTTCGAACCGCCAGTGCCGATTCGGGACTGGGGTGAGCTGAACAACTTTACGCTAAATTAGGTTCGTTGTTCGAATCAGCTGTTTCCGTTCGCTTTTGCTCGCGATGATGGATTTTTAAAATCAGGAAAGCTGCTTGAGCTGCGTGCACAAGAGCGCTTAAGAATCATAATCGGCTTCACCGGGAGCTTTCAGGACGAGCTTGATGACCTTTCTTTGCCTGTCCCAAATGTCACACCGAGCGCTCTCGGATTCCTTGTCTGTTTATCGACTTTATAATCTACTGCGACCGGATTATGGCCAGTACAGCCACCAACAGTTGCATTCCGATGCATTTGTTGTCAAAGGGCTTACAAAAAACGAAATTCCCAGCTCCTTGACGCTTCGTAAAGAAGTTATTACGTTGGACCACTAAATCCTTTCCACCACACATTTCACTTCGCTGCTTTCTTTATTCTCAGAAACATGGTCTTCAGATCATGTCAACGCTCGGAGGAACATGCTACACGTAAACGATTCCCACCATCACTCCCGGTGGTTCCCAGGCGCCCACCATATGCCGCTGCGGTACTACCTTACACTTGCATCCTTAACCAGCCTTTGCTCTCATTCCTATCGCTGTCTGTAGCAAGGTCTGATAAGTATCTGATTACCACCATATATGCCATCTAACCCAGTAGCTTCCATCAAACAGGGAACGGGTACGGGTGCAGCATACCGGTCGTTTCTATGGTGAACTTGACACCATCGCACCATAACCAAGATGATCACAGCTGACATTCGAAACAGTCTTACCCCGACGCCGTGATGCACTGGGACGCCCTTCAAACTACCCTGTAATGGGTGGCATGTCTCTTAGCTGGCTTATTCTTTTAATCATTTCACGACAATTTATTACACCATGCTCAAACTGTACATGGGACACGCTGCGATGCCTGGCTTGCGCTTCCCCATCTAGATCTTTACTGTAAAGGACACACTTCATCGCTGGGTTTGTTGCTCGTGGCTAGAGGTAAACTTAATGATGCCTCACATGGTCCGCTCTTAATTTATGAACTTATCGCTTGAGCAACCTTTCGCCCCTTTTTTCAGCACTGCTGTTCTAACTGCGCAAACAAGACACAAACACTGGAATCTCTTTTAGCTCGTCTAAAGTACAGGCCACATCATGTCTGGCGTGGAGGTTCAGCATGACCTCAAAATGCGCACATAAAAATATGCAAAATAACATGCTTCTGGTGAGGTGTTCGCTACGCAGAACATATTACTCTACAAAAAAATACCGAGGAACCCCTACCACCTTCAGCCCAACATTATAACAACTCGACCTGCCGACGGGAGTCTTCCAGCGCAGCATCCACCGTTCGGTTGAAAGGCCAACGGCACTGCGGACACCCCTCTGACAGTGTGTCGGGCAGCAACGGTGTCGACAGAACCGACTGCGGGATTGCGCTTTTCGGTTGTTGAGCTAAATTAGCATTCAAATTGCGTTGATAATTTAACACCGTAAACAACAATTTGCCGTTTTAATTAGAAGCCACTACGGGTGTCGGTGCACACTACCCAGTGTTTCGGAAAAGGCACCAACTGCGTCATCGACACTGGCGACGAACTGACGAGCACTGTTGGGTCACGTTTCTTGCTTCTTTTTTCGCTCTTCGACTCGGAAGGATGCAAAGACTACCAAAATGCAGTTGTCAACGTTTCTAGTGTTACAACAATTTTTTGTGTAAATCCAAAGTCTCTATAAATACAAACCGTTAAATTATACAATCTAAGCTAAGGAAAAACGGTTCCATGACCATCTACAATGAACGAAGCAAACATGCAGCATCTCCTCACATTTTCAACTCTCTTCCGATGGCGGTCATTTGAATGTTGGACTAAGAACACAATCAAACGGATAACATTTCAACAGATCCAAAGCATCTGGTCGTTCAGTGTAGTGAACTGTTGCCGATGTTTCGCTGCTGCTTCCAATATGTTTCACCGAACAAAAACGATCATGAACATGATTTGGGCCGCTTTGCGCTGTACTGCAACCCTCGCAGCTTCCGTACGTCGTAAGCAAAATGGGAAACTGTTTTCCTAACAGGTCACTTTGCTACCGAGACCACTTGCAACAAAACCCGGACACAGAAGACAGAGTGACAACATAATAAAAGGTGCAGCAAACTTCCACCACACGGTGAGATTGTCCGGCTGTCTAAGGGCCCAAAGTGTCCTCGGAACGCGAACGGCAAAACGAACAGGGAAAAAGTATCAAATTATGCCTGCAGAGGAGATGCACGGCAGCAGCAGCGCTGTACGAAACCACTATCGGCTAAAGCCGATCAGGCATTTTGGTGTCGTCGTCGATTGGAACTCTTTGTCGAACGAATCTGTAAGCGGCCCGGGGATGTGCGCTCTATTGCACCGAGTTTCGATTGAAATTCCGGCTCAACAACAAGTGTTTGAAGGATCTTCGTGTGGATAAGCTGTCTTCCCGGACGGATAATGAAAGGCTCATCCTTGACGGCATTCGTTGCCGCGCCCGCAGGACAATCCGTTCCCGGTGAAACAGGTACCTGGCGAAACACCGTACACACCACGAAGGCTGACACGAAGGTTTTGGAAATTTAAAAATTTATACCCACACCTACCATATATCCGAGCCATCGCAACCCACGGCTCAGGTTTAGCCCTGGCCGGATTGGGATGCCAAGTGGAAATTTGATACCGAAAGGGAGGGATTAAATTTACTCTGAAAATGATCCCCACTACACCAAAAAGGGGACAACACACAGGGCAATGTCGGCCTTTGGTGTTCTTCCCGGAGGTTTTTTTTTCGAGCCCCAGAACGGCGATCCGCGACGATCCAACGAAAAAAGGATTCGATGAGCAAAGCAAAGGTGGACCTGTCTCAATGTCCAATGAAGAGTTGATTCTGCCGTTTTTTTTTTGCGCTTTCCCGCTTTGGTTAGATCTTCCGTTTTTCTTCCTTTCCAGGTTAGACCTTCTCGGGAAAACACGTAGCATATTTACGGACGCTTTTTGTATGAACGTACGATTTTTTCCCCGTTTTTTCGGTAACCTAAGTTTTATTTTTTCGGGGACCCCTCACCACTCAACCATCCCCTGTTGTACTTCATAAATAATTCAAAGGACGAGGAAAAATAAATTAAGCCGTGTGATGGCGCTAGTCGTACAGTGTGCAGGGTGGGCATCCAATTAAAATCTAATGTCGATGGTTTCGGCGTCGTGTTTACATGAATTTGAATGAGATCCCGCGCCGTTCTACACTGCGCACTGTCCAGCACGGCATCCGGAGGTCCCGTGTACCATCCCGTAAATTTTAGCCCGTGTTTATCTAGGACTTGCCTGCAACAAATTTTCCTTCCACTCTAATGCTTTATCTGTGACTCCTTCGTGTCTTCTGCAGTCGGGCTAATCACTGCAGTCGGGCTTTTTTCACTACACACGGGAAAAGTGCAAAGGAATGCCATCCTTCTCCGAACCGTCTCAGAGGCAAATTATTCATGAAGGTGTGTAACCTGAAACTCGTTCTCCAAGTGAATTCCGATGCCGATTCGTCTTTTTCCCCCGACGGACGACGGTAACGACGGCCACGGCTGCAAAGAGGAACAGGAACATATGTTAACAATTACACTCCTACAAGACTTTTCTCGCCCTGCGTTCCATTCCGGCACTGCATCACCTTACCACAGCCTCTCCCAACGAGAATGTCGAAGTGTCAGTGCACACACACACACACAAGCACACGTACAGAAACTCATGAATACGAAAGAAGGAATGTGTCAAACGTTGTTAATTGAGAGATAATGAAAAGTTCGTTCAGTGGCAACGGTTTGCAACTCTGCCTTTCTGTGCCAGGCTGGGGAAAACGTGCGCGACATAAAAAAAACATACAGTCTTCTGCACGATCCTCCACCGGGCTCGGATTGCTCGAAATGGAAACATTGAAAATTAGAAGACACTTCTCCAGCGAGAAAGTTAGCATTCGGATGCATTCGTAATTGGATGTGGTATTTTTCTACGAAAGAGAGTCTGACGGAGGAACATTACGCTTTTTTATCTTGTTAAACAACTCCTAAAGAAAGCGACGCATACGGTTCCAGTTAATGAATAAATTAAACCCTTGTTACCGACCGTTGTTTTCATCTTTCAATTGACTACGCTTCGATGTGACGCGGTGACGATAAAAGCGCTCGTTTGCATGTAAATCAGCGTTGCTTGCTGCGCTTCAATCGGCCAGCATTTCAAAACATTTCCCATCGTGCCACAACGCCGAAATAAGAACGCGGCGTTGAGTTAATGCAAGATGAGACTTCTTTGGCTGCCGTACACACTTTGCCAAACACTTTCTCGGTTCATCGGAGCCCATCAGACAGCTGAACTTGTGTTTTGTCGATGCATCACTTCCAGCTGCCAAATCAGGATCCTGCTCTGACCGCGATACTCCAGTGCTCATTATCGAAAAGGTGTTAAATATGCACGGGACGGGAGAAAAATGACCGTAATAGGCATGCCAGAAGCAGCTACTGCTACAGTTGATGCATTTTTAACCTGAAAAGGATCGTTTGGGTGCGGCTTGATTAATGAGATCACAGCGTAATGGGATTCACGGAAAACAGAGCAGCATTAGGATACTGACCACGCAACACATATGCAACAGAAAAAAGGAAAATAACAAATTTTTCATCGCAAACGAAGACAGCCAAATACACCCAAGCGCATATTAAAAAAGTTATAATTTACACCCATCATCACCTAGCGCTCACGATACGGAAAACAAGGGTGCCATTCTGACCACACTGTTTCTTAACGATCACCAAGCAGTGTAGATTTTTTTTATTCATGTTTTTTTTATTCCTCTACAACCTGGACTGCGAGAAAGAAGGCCAACGAAACAAAGCAATATATGAAACCTTTGCACGAAAGATAATCAAATTTGAGGCATCTAAATTACCGCCGAATGATGGCACAGCGGAGCTCGGAATGACGATACAAAATTGTGGATCGCAATAGAGCCGACGCGCCACCGAAACAAAAGACTTGCCCGTGCCACAAACCACGAACCCGATATCACACCTGCTCAAGTATAGGGAACGCCTCAGCGGTTTTCATTGGCGCAACAGACGCTCGAGGATCGCAGGATCGAGAGTATAATTGTAATGGTCTCGTGGCTATGCTGCTGATGCTATTATTTCGGATGATAGCGGACCCCATACCTTATAGCATTCTTCAGCTTCGCGTTGACCATTCTGTGTTCGAAAAAACAGACTATTCCACCAACCTGCACACGTACTTTCGCTAGGGCCTTGTTCTGCTGCTCTTGTTAGGTGTCGAATGATTTAATTAAGTGATAAAATGATAATATAACAGAAACAAACGTGTGAAACGCCAAGCAGGAACCTATTCCCTACTAACATTAATGTGATGTGTCATTTCGAGGCAAATCCAAAATGCGTCCAATTCAAAATGAAACGGGACGTAGCCGTTACAAATGCTGCTCGTACGATCGACATTCTAGATCGCTTCGTCATCACCACGGATTGTTCTATTCACATACGATCAAACCCACTGCACTCGCGCTTACGGCGCGAACACAAGCGTACCGTGAAATTCAAAACAAAAAGAAAAGTATCCGCTAGAACGAATTGCTCTTCTGTTTTAGTTCGTCAGATCGATCTTTCGATTGTGACTCGATACGGTACATTATCCAAGCCGTCGGCGCGTAATTTGTTTGTAAATCGAGTCATTGCTTTCCGAACAGAAACATCATCAAACATCAATTCCCCTGAATTATCGCCGGTGTGCTCTTCTTTCGTGCCGGACAAGCGAGCTGCTGATGGGCATCTTAACTCTATTTTAATGAAATTGGTTCTTCTGGAGCAAGCTGCCAACCGAGTGCTGCGCTCGTCAGTGCACGAACCGACATGTCAGCCAGTTTAAAGACGGTCATAGAATATCCTGTCCTTGCTGTCGTAACGTTTTAATTTTAAAACAGGAAAGAAGGATTATTTGTTGTGCACACAAAGCCACACGAGACCGAGAAGAAGGTTCGATTGACATCTTCCGGACGACAATAGAAATTCCATTAGTTCCGGTTGAACGGAACGGTTCGGTCATGCCCAACCGGTCACTCTAGGGTGGGTAATTAATCCGATTTATCGACAACACGCATCGGAAAAAGCATAAAGAATTTCAAGTCATAAGAAAATGAGACCACGCAAGTAGTCACACGTGGATTGCTGCAAGAGCCCAGAAGCCATAACAGGCAACACTCGCAGCCCCTGACCTTTACCATGTGGATGCATGTGGAGAAATATAATTCAACCTTTCGGCACTAAAGTCCCGACATTTGAAGCTCACCAACTAATCCTGCAAGCCGTACTGTTGACAGTTAGAATTTACGGGATGAACTTGATAACGATGGCTCCTGAATAGCGCTTGATTATTTTTCCTAGCGTCGAAACAAGATTCCTGCGATGAATTGATACGTTCATAAGCTCACTTTTTCTTCAAAACGAATGCTCTTATTCTTCGCTCAAAAATACATCTTCATAGATGACCACGTTCGGCTTGTTGAACATGATGATTGTCACCTCAAGTGACCCGTCATCCATTTTCCAAAAACCTGTCTAAATAGTAAACATCTCGACGTACTTTTATGAACTGTCCACCACTCGGATTACACTTACTTGCACTTACTGCAACGCTCAATGACTGCAAATGGCCAGTCGAAGCGCTTCCGCTGCCACACCCGAGCAACTGTCAGCTCCTTGAATGCCACCCTTGAAGGAGAAATTTAATAAACTGTTGAAACAGTTCTCAATCCACTTATCACCTCTTACGGTGGTTTCCCACCGAGCCCAAGGACAATTGTCCTCGAAGCACAACAATGTGGGCGAAGCAAAGTGGAAATGGAATTCCAAATTGTTCTTTCCATCCAAGCACCGACCAGTTGCATTTTCAAGGATCTTATTACTTTAACAAATTATTCACCATTCCTGCATCCGCATAACTGCCACCGGAACGGAGATTCACCGTGCACCTGGACACTACAGCGGCCTGAATGGGTCGGACCGCCGTCCGGGGGATTGAAACTCTTAGAACTCAAACAAAATCCCTTCTCAAAGCAAGCACTGGCGGAAGACCAACCCTACAAACAAACAACCCGAGTACGAATTCTTTCCTCGTTCAAGAACACCCAACCCAGTACAATACTTTGGATTGAGCTTGAGAAACATATCAAGAACAACATCAAGATAAAAAGCAAGAACTCGACAGACAATGCCAGCAACAGCAGCAACAGCAGCGAAGATGCAGAGGCAACCAGCCGAACGGACAAAGTAAACATATATCAGTCGCCTGGAGAGCTTTCAGACGGAGCCGCCCTTGCTGCGCTGCCCTGTCTTGCACACGTTCCGGTCGCGCACCTTGAAGCGAACCTCTTCGAAGCTTATTAATACACACCTCTTTTCCGTTCCTAAGCAAACAGCTAAACACCGACCTTGCGCTCCCGACGAACGCTTCCTGTGTTACAAGCAATCTCGGAACTAGCTCAACCAAAGCCCATTTCCTTTCGAGACTCGGCTGCTTGAGACGCTCCAGTGGATGCGATATTTGTCGTGAAATTAAATTCGAAAGCAACTGTTTACATATCGGGCCTGCGCCAGTACCAGCACCGCAGCAGACGGAAGTACGCCGGATGGTCACGGGTTATTATCTACCACGACGTGCAGTTGTAGCACGAATTCTTTCCCACTATTCGCCCTCTCAAGGCGTAGGTCGATAGAAGGATAATCAATATGTTCCTGCCATTTCGACCCGAAGCAACAACTATCCTCGGTGGAACATTCATCAAACCGTGCGAATCCGTCCCGTTTCTACGTGAAGCTCGAACCTACGGCGACGGCTTGAACAAATATTTGCCAGTACCGGAGCATGTTTGCAAACGAAGCGAGTAGAAAAAAGGACGGTAACACTCATTTAGGGACGGTACTGGTAGCAGTGCGAAAAGAAATTTTATCACTTTGTTTGCTATTATTCTAAACAAATTTGAGGTATTAATTTAGCCATCCTGTAGCATCATTTTTCCCCAACCGGAAGCTCTATTTCACGCTGCCCGGCCGTCAAGCGCACCCACCGTACCCGTTTGTTTTGCCGTCGCCTTTCGAGTGTGAGGATAACTTATTGCTTTCGCGTATCAACAACGGTTCCCAGCTCCTATCCTTTCGGATAGGGTGTGTGTACCCAAGATTCTTCGAACCTTTCCTTGAAACAGCAGAGATTTTTCAGCTCCGGAATTCACCAAAAATGCCGTCGTTCCTTCTTGCATCCCACCGATAGAATTTAATTATAAAAGGAATTAAAAGGCAAGGTATGGTGCCGGTTCTCTACCTGCTCCCCGGGCCAGCGCATGGAGCAATTACTGTCAATTAGTTGATCCCACCCGCCGGTTGATCTAGAACCCCACTTTGCATATCGACACCCTGGCGAGCTGTGCTCGCTTCTCCAGAGCCCCGGAGACCGCGGCCACCCCAAAATCTATGCTGAAATATTCAATTTAATGGCTCGCTGCAATGATCAGTCCGGTTGCCGTAGGATACTATTCTCATAGTCATCCTCTCGAGCTACCTGCCACTCAATCTGCTGGACACTGTCCGCCCTCCGAATTCGGTCGCTGTTGTTATACCACATGCTGGCCCAATAAACTCCACAGGGAGAGAAACACGCGAGGTGAACGAGCATGCGGCCTGGCATGTAAAAGCCTTGCTGGACGACGCGTAGGATCTGTCGGTTAAAGATGCTTTCGCGTGTGCTCCAGCTCCCTGGTATGCCTCTAATTGATTGAAAGTCTAATCAAAAGGTGAACGAACGAAATTAAAGAGACCGATACATGGAATCCCTCGGAGTCAGGAAGCTCTCCCAACGGGTTCAAATCTGACATGATCCCTTTCTTTCCAGATCATTCGCAAGGTGTGATGATGACGAAGATGGATTATAATTATAATTGCCTTTGGTGGCTGGCGTTCGAATGCCGCTTCAGGTTCTAGCCCGTTTCTTCGTTCTTTACTGGAATTGAGTGCCTCGAAATCTTCTCCAAGGCATTGATTATGCTGCTCGTGAGCTACAACCTATTCATGTCCTGTCCACCTGAGAGGCACTTCTTGCTTTTTCTCCCATGACAGGCTGAAAGTCTCCCGCAAATCCTTGATTACACGAGAAGATTTTCACCCAAGCATTGTATGCTCAAGACGACGCAAGGGCCAGTCTTTCGCACGTTGCCACATAGCCAACATGAACGCAATTGGTGTGAGATGGTGTGTATGGATGTGATGCGTTGTGTTGAAACCAGAGACGCAATCACACATAAGAATTCAATTAATCCCTTGAATATCTTCGCCGATCAATCCATCAAACCAGCGAAAGCCCGCTTCCAATGACGTGTTTTTCGTTCTAATCTTTTACTTGCTCCTCCATTCTTGCCCTTTCATTCCACTTTCATTCGATTCGTTCTTCACAGCCATTCGGTTGTCTCGATAGCAGATCCCCAACGACGGATTCTAGGCTTGCTCTATGCCTTGCACCCCCCCCCCCCCACGTCTGACTTAGAGCTTTTTTTTCTCTCTCGCTCGCTCCCTCTTTCTTTACAAGTAACGCTTACATTCTTATAACAAAACACGCAGACCGCAATCGATTAGACACGTTTCTGGTTTATCTTAATTGATATCTTTCAGAACGGTGCTTGCCACACCATTTCGGTCGATAGATGAAAATGAATCGCTTGCTCCGAAATGGAACCCAAATCGGGCCCAGAACGTGTCCACCAACGCATCGATCGGGAAGCGACGTTAGAGACAAATTTGTCGAGGATTTACTTCCAATCAGGCGATAGAAAGCCACGCCTGAACGACCCGTGGCAAGGTGTTACAAAGCACGAGAATCGAACCCTTCTCCACCTGTCAAAGAGTCAACAGCTCGGGCAAGCGGCGGAACGAGGTCAGGAGCAGTGGCAACCAGCAAACACCGTTCCAATGACAGGCCCCGCAGGCCATTGAAATCGAAGTCAATTCGACAATGATTATTCCCAATTTCATGTCTGCCTCGGATGCCGGACAATGCGAACACGTACACGCAAAATGTAGCAGCCCGCGTATCACGCAACTGCAGAACGAGGCCATCTCCCCGTGAACCATTATTTGCCATGCCAACCCAGAGTGCTCTTGGTGAAATTGTGTTGCACAGCAAAGTGATATTGTGCGAAGCAGTACCAACACGTAATGAAATTCGCTCTCGACGAAAATGGAATTTCTATGTGTTCTTATAATGCGGTACAAAACTGCCGTTTGCCCTCGGTCGGATTCACTCCTTTCTCATTGCTCCCGAGACCATCATTATCAAGGATTTCGAAAGAAAATATTATTTTTCAGACGCACCCACCCAGGTCTAGCTGAACCTCAAAGCGTTTTCAGGTTAAGGTTTCGAAGTTGCTCAAAAAGCTTTTCAGCAGCTTTTTTAAACACACCTCAGCGGTAATGGTGAACAATAAGGTCAAGTCGCAATATTCTACACACTTTGTTAACAAATATCCTTCATCATTATTGCACGTTGCTGAAATTTACAAAAATACAATTTTCAATCTTCTCCGTGATTATTGCAACTAAACCAGCTCTGGTAATATTTTCCAGATGCGAAATGGAACAATTGTTAATCTACAATGGGAACTAGCTTGACACTTCCGGATTTATATTCCTTTTTTATCATACCTTTAAAAAGGAAACAATCAACATTACGCTCACCTCTACGGTCCAGTAACTGATGTTTTGTTACAAAAAAGGAACAATTCTGTCACCTACCATAATTTGATCCGGTTATGGGTGCAGCCCATCATTCTTGCTGAAGAAGGTAGGAAGAAAACGATTTAAAAGGATAATGAAAGCCAATGCCACAAAAAAGAATCCGGAGCTGTGCTGTGCATTACCTTTAACACTACATCCGTAATTCACGCACCCTACATGGTTTCAACTGACGTTTCTCACATCTTTTATTTATTAAATTAAGATTTAGTTACAATTCTCTCTTCATTCTCCAAGGATTTCGCTGCTCCTCCTCTGTGCTTATTCCTTTCTCGCACAAAAAGGTTCCAAAACGGAAGTTGTCCGTACACACAGGCCGTACGTACGACAAAGGCAGCTATTGTCAATCGATTTCTCATTTCAGCTCTTCGTTGGGTTTGTTTTGGTGCACTGGGTACGGCCCTAAGTGATCAACTTAACTGACAAGGTGTGGTCCTTGTGTTCCCCAAAAAGGTGTCGAAAAAAATATTGCTGAACAAACAACAATAATGGTTTCAAATGCATCCAGTGTTTTGTGATGAGCTACTCAGCTATCTAAACGACTCACCCCAACAAAATAAGCAAAAAGCCGAGAAAAGGGGTTCCACAAGCGTCCAACAAGCTCACACGAGCTTACTGATTGGTGCAACTTCCTTCAAATTTAATCTCTTAATATTGATTGTATATGACTAAAAACTTGCTGTCGAATTGCACTTCAAAGTTGCATTATGTATCACATTAATTTATATTCCATGTTGTATCTAAATTTCATCCTAACAGCAGGACGTTTAATGGAAATAGTTAATTCTATCCCAACGCGTCACTCGTCTCGTCAATCTATCTCCGGTATGGAGCCTTTATGCCATGACCTATACGTAAGTACATTTATTAACCTCACTATCGCCCTCTGACCTTGTATTTTGCCACCTCCCAGCATTGGATTGTCTCCTTCGAAGGATCCTCGGAACGAATCTATTTCGGAAAGAAAGCAGCAAAGATGGATGGACCGGAAAAAGACAATCTTATTTGTTTACCTTCGTTCCAAAGCTTCCAGCAGCTCGGTTGGTAGGGAATGGCCGCCAAGAAAGCCAGGGTCCTCGTCCGACTCAAATCAATCCAAAACCTCTCGGGAAATATAACAATCCATTCAATTAGAGCTTCGAAGATTGAGCTTCATCCGATTGGCAAGAAAGAGATGTTTAGATTGTGCACACAAGAAAACGGATCTTCCAAAGGCACCGGAGGTCAACCTTGCCGATTGATGGACAATATGATTTCCGGTTTCCGTTGTTCCTGCCTACTCCTTAGCTGCCTTCGGATGAACGATCCGTCAGACCTCCCAGTTACTTATGTCTGCTTCCACCATCTATGTTTACAAGCACTTTCACGTCCGTAAGCTGTTGTTCTACAAAACGTATCTCACGACCATTGTTCCTTTTCACTTCCAGCGCCAAACACCACGGCAACGGCAGAAGTATGTTTATGCAAGCTCTCTCTTTGTCTCTCTCCCTGGCACACGAATGCAAACATCGTTTGCAAAAAACAACTAAAACGAAAGGAATGACAACAAACATTTCAAACATTCTAACTTCGGGTCCACACGAGCTCCACACCAGGAAAAGGTGCATCGAAATTGCACAACAAACGACCGTGTTGACCAGATTTTTCTTACAGACTCGTCCTCCCCATCCCAGTGGTAATGTCCAAAATAGGTTCAAATGTCCTTGTCAGTTCCTCGCTAGCGCAAATACCCCACCAGTGGATGTGTGGTTGTGTCAATACTGCTATCCGCGCTGTGCACCGCATGCTACTCCGCACCGAGTGTATGAGTGATGAACAACAGCTCGTATTGATTTGTGTAAAAGCAAAGTAAACATAAGTAATATTTCATCCATCGCTATGTGTTTTCACTCAATCGTCCAAATGTGATGCCCGTGGCAATCCAACCCAGCGCCTGCTCGAGCAGCTTTTACCTCGAGATGAGATGGCGATGTCAAGCCAGACAAAATGGCACTTCAATACCGGTTCCGAGAGGCTGCCACAGTCGGAAAATGGGGACAGCTAGCCAGCGAGCAGTAAGAACAATTTTCAATTGTTTGCCTGGCGACATCTGTCCGGAACAATAATTTCTGCACTTCAGGCTCCGAGGCGAGAGAAAGAATTCCGGCATCGCCAGGAGATGGGATGCATGAACAAAACCGAACGACACTTCCGGGATCGAATGACATTTCATTTCACCGGAACCACAACAACCATTGTCCGACACTGTTCAATAGCGGTTTCCTTCTACGAACACTCCAACGATGCTGCTGCTGCTGCTGCTGCTGATGATGATGATGATGTTGATGATGTTTGGGATGGTCATGATGTGACAGTTTTACACCTTATGTCGTAAAGGTGACTGGCTACAGTCCGGCCACTACAGACCACCGTAGCAGCCTCTAAGCAGATAGTTCCTGAGCAACTGCCATTTTCTTCCCAATTTCTCTTTTCTTTTTGCAGATAGATTGCTTCCTCCGAACACTTTATTCAATTGACCGAAAATGTCAACACGGGTCCTGTTTGACAAATTGAGATTTCTTCTCGTTCAAATGATTTCCCTTTCCCTGTAGCGAAAACCTTTAAAATTGCATTCTGGCGCTCTCTACTCCCTGTTCCCTAGCTTTGCATTTCCGTGCTTCGAACATAGTAGACTCCCTGCTATGTGATTAATGGCTTCTTTAATTTGAACAAACCATCAACCATCCGGCCAACGTGTTTCTTGAGGAACAATCGTCTCCAAAACGACGTGTGATGAAAAAACATAAACGTTTAAAAGATTATGTTTATCCGATTCGCTCAGCAGCAGTAGATGGAAAAATACGCACTGTAACTAATCAGCTACAAACCTGTCGGGTCATAACACGGAAAGGGTGCGCCATTTCTCTAGTCCTGCGTAAAATGAGTGAACATTTTCGATTTAAATTCTTCCGCTTTTTCATTGCTTACGCATCATACTGGGCGGCAAACGTCCCGGTGTGTAAATACTAAGGGTGCGATTTATGGTTCACGGGAAGGAAGTTATTTCAGGGATGACTGGGCTGCACTTCTTCCGGTGGGAGGAATTTTAAAACGTGGCAGGGATGTTTTTTTATAAACTCTTTCGTTTTCAATCGAAAAAAAACTTTCATTCTACGCAAGGGTTGATAACAACGCATTGGAAGATATATCGGTAAAAAAGGAACTAAATGGAACACAGGACAGAACACATTTTGATAGAATCGGTAAATATTTTGCGACTTACTTCATCGCTTAGCCAGCCGTTTGCTATGCAAAACAATCACAAAGCTGGTTCACTTAATGTGTCGCTTAGACAAGGCAAAACAGGTACCCAGAATCGTTGGTAAATTTGGTTTCCCACGTCCGACGCGCGCTCCCGCTCTGCACATCCTTTGCTTGCAGTGAAACTAATAAAAATGACTTTCAGTGTTTTACCGTACCGCCCATGGCCGTGCTCGAAGCAGTCATGCATGAATGAATAAAATATTTCCGCAATGCTGTGTTTGAGTCCATTTCCTCTAGGCGTGCATCCAACGAGCAACGAGCTGTTCCGCAAGTGACTGGTGTGCAGAACAAGAAGAAGAAATAAACGAGCTCAAATTAAAACATTCTACCGACTTGCCATAACCCTGCCGTAAAAGTAATCATGGGACACCAAAAAACCTTCCAGTTGCTGCCAACACACTACTGGGCGCAGGCATTCGGCGGGTCGAGAAGTCAGTGAGAAGGAAATGCTTTCATTTTTAGTTTATTACTCCACATGGTTTACGATTGGTCGGTTTAGGGAGCTTCGATGGCTTCGCAAGGATTGTACAAAATTTTCCCAGTAAGGCAACAAAAAGCCAAAGCCTCTTGCTGTTGAAACTGGCTATGCCTACGTACACCTACGAGTTCCGTACCTAAGACAACGCCGAAAGACATTTTGACGCGAAACGAGCATGCAATCTAAGCTTTTTTCCCCCTTAAGCTGAGCTCCTTTCCCATCACACCGGACCAGATCCTTCTTTATCGTGCGCTTCCGATTGGTAGGAAAAAGGTACTAAGATAACAAAAAATGTTACATACTCCCGCGTCGCCCTGTAGCTCGCATCCTGGCTGAAAAGCGCGTAACTGTGCGATGCTTTGTTCAAAATTTATAGTCCCACATAAAGTCCGCACACGATCCATATTTAATGGATTCTTTGCCATAGAAATACAATCCTTCAGGCAACGCCATGTAGCAGTGCGACCTTCCATAAAACGACAAAACTAATGAGATATTTAATAATACATTCAGTGCCGGATTCTGACGCACAAAAAATTGCCACAATGACCACAGAAGAGTTCGGACGGTGCGGAGCAGCAAAAAATGTTCACGCACTGCATTCAATTACTGCCAGATAGCTTTCCTTTTACGACAAATCGATTTTTTCGTGTGAGTGTCTCTCGAGCAGCACCAGCAGCTACTGCATGCTGCCATTCAAATGTGCATGCTACTCCCTCAGAATGCTTAAACAGTATACACCCAAATTAGATTTTTGCTGTCTAAAACAAAACGAGCAAAACCTCGAACCACCGACCAACGCGCTACTTTTCCGGCCAACAGTGCTCTACTCACTGGGATTGAGCATCCCTCAAAATGGCTTGTGTACAAAATGTCTCTCCACGAGGACGACAGAGTGACAATGAGCACATTCGTCATAGAAGGGCAGCAAATAAAGATCCCGCAACGTCCGTTCGCTTTAGTGACGCATGGACGGTTATCAGGCCGGGATGCACGTTTGCAGAACTGGTGTCCAGAAAAACATCATAAATTATACATTTATATGACAAATTTCCTCATGGTCCCCAAGCTAGCGCATATAAATTGAAGTAAAAACAAACCATAAGGCCGAAGACAATGCTTCTTCCCATGTAGCAGATGGTGAACTATGCGCACTATGGACCTTCAGTCTGCAGATCAGGACAAAACTGGTGCCTTTTCACATGCACAACGGCCAAGCGACTGTAGAGAAAATGTCGAACAATTTCTCCTCATTTTCCCATTTTGTTCCATTTCAAAGTAAACTAAACTCAACTGATTTTGTACATTTTATTTGTTTAAGCAATTGTACAGCAAACCTGTCCAAACATAAACGCCACAACAACACCATGGAATGTGTCTTTGCGAATTTGCGGACCAATTCTCGCACTTCACTGCGCCGCTTTGTATTTATGCCATAAATTAATCGTTCATTAATGAAGGAACAACTTTTTTCACACTCGGCCGTAATGCATCCGGCCCTCCGCCCAGACCGAACGCACCGAAAAAGCAATAAACAACCGTCATAAAAAGACGACAAAAATTAATATCATCAAATTAGACACGGCTTGAAGCGTCGCGGTTTTTTGCTTTTGTTTTACCGCCCTGTTGCAAATCAAAACACAGATGTAGACAGCTTTTCTAGAAACAATTAAGAATTGTTGTCCTTGCCGCAGCGTTCGCTTACTGCCCGTGCATAAAGTGAGCAGTGTGCGCACAAAAATTGAATTAATATTTAATTTATGAAAAGGATGAAAGTCGGTGCTGCACTGGCACTGGTTCTCACCCACGGACGTTGACCGTTTATATCCGCATCTGGCTATCCACTTGCTGGTCAGCTGGCCATTGGTGGAGGCCAATATTGCAAAAGTAATTTTGCCGTTTGATCTTACCAGAAGACATCGGGCTATCCCAAGATTACCAAACAGCGAACGGAGGACAAGCGAATAATGGCGCTAGTAAAAAAAAGCAAGATAAACATTTTACTGCGAAATTTCCATTTTCCTTTCATTTTAAGACGGAGAGTATCTTGCTCGAAACGATACACCAGTTAGCCGCACCAGGGTCCGGCTTTTTGGACCAACAATGGACGGAAAATAATAACACTACAAATTACGGAGCGGATGCAAAAATATGGTATCCACAGATTTCAATTACCATATCTCGAATCTCGTACACTTCCGGCAATGTTCCTATTCTCTGTGCTACCGTTACCGCTACTACTGACTGAACCACATTTCGCAGTTGGTAAACGTTCATCATTGATTATGCTTGAAGCCAAACCAGCTGAAACGTATGTTAAAACTGAGCTGATTATTGTTTCTCAATCGTAAGACGAATTTTTACAATTGATTGCTTCCTTTGAGGAAGAAAACATATCGGAAAAAGGACGATTTCAAATACAGATTTAACTGACTGCAAGCTCAATGACGCAGAAGAAAGAAGATTAAACACTTCGATACACCTACAGACCTGGCGACGCATCACTTTATTTAAAGACACGTTAAATTAAACATGTTTTTTACGTTTCGATCTCATTTTTCTATCACCGTGCTTAAGTAATTCATGACGGTGGTAATTTTTATTAATTAGTGACCCATTCAGCCCCAAACCGCTACCACGTCGCCTATTGAAATGATTCGGAAAATCAAGAAAGTTGTTTCGACTACAGTTTGGCGTGGGCCCATTTTCTTCATCATTAGTAGCACATCAGCAAGCACAATTAAGCAGTGAAGCCTCATCTAACAACTCTTCGGATTTCTACCGCTTTGCTCCAGTCGGGGAAAACAAGGCACGCCGGGTGCGCATGTGTTAGCTAGCGCAAGGAGTCATTCGTTTGCGAACGGAATTTAAATTAAGACATCTATTATTCACTGGTCAAACAAATCAACTACATTTCCAGCTCAAATCAATTCCAAGTAACACATCCGAAATCATTTAAAATTCAATCTATCTTCAATTGACGCCGGTTTGTCGTTCGTCTACTTCAAACCGGATCAAACGCACCAAAACGCACACTTCACAATGCCAGAAACATCAGCCCACGATCAAATAGCGGCTGTCGGCCCACTTGAAGTCTGATTGAAAACGGTTGTTCTTCGCCAACGAATAGATCTGCACGCCGCTGTCCCTCGACGGTCGTTACATTAAGCGACATTCGCCCGTAACGGCGACGGCATCGCTCGGGTGCGAGAGTTTACCCAGTTTACCCGGCAAGCCATCCCGGCCCAGGCTTTATCGGCGCCCGGTGTAAAATTATATGAATAATTATCACATTTTTCAAGTGGCCACTTTTGCCACGACACCGAAAAACGGAACGAAATGATGCTCTCTTTACGGCCACTTAACGAGTTACACAACCATAAACAATTCCTGCGAACTTGACTTCATCCTTCTCGATTTTCTCTCTCTTTCTCTCTCTCTCTCTCTCTGTCTTCCTCGGTCCTTATCTCCGTGACTATGTCTTTGATGGCTTTCTTCTCCCAAGTCAAAAGCAACTGCCTGTTTTGAGACAAACAGCACGGCAGCACAGTCAAAACCCCGTCGCGATATCCTTTAAGCGTTGCGGCAGCGGCGTCAGCCCGACAGAAGAATGTACACACTAACAGGACGGATTCTCCCGTGCTCGTGGTTAGCTTTCAAGGTGAGGGCCACTCGAAATGAATGTTCTTGCCACTTTTCACGAGTTTTTCAGTTTCCCTTTTTTAGCTCACGTTTCGAATTTCCCTGCCGTTAAACGGCCGTCCGTGATGAAAGGCGAGCACACGAACGAAGCGGCACGGTGTAAAACCATAAAGCAGTCGCTATTCGAACATCGCAGGCACGAAACACCACACGATACGGGATAATTATGGAATCCCGTAAAACGCTCGCCCCAAATCCGTTTACAGCCGAAAATGCACGGTCACAAAGCTGCAGAAGAGCGAAAAGTGACAAAAAGATACGCATGCGGCTGTGTTATTGAGGAAATTAATCGCCCTTCATCAGAGCAAAACATTCAGAGGGGAAATGCATCGAGCAAGGTGTTGTCATGCCCTTTTTACACCATACAGTCTAGATGGTTGAGAAAAGGGCCATACTCCGACCATGATTCCGGCTTGCTAGAGTATCCGTCCTACGAGCATTCTGTTTTATTCAATTGAACCCTCAACATTGAGCATCTAATAGCCGCATCTAATATGTATGATCCTGCACATGCTAATGTCATTAATATTACGTACGACTTGGAACGAGCTGACAACACCGCAAATTGCAACATTCTCCCAAAATATTCCACCCGGAATTGACACACCTACCTGTATCTGGATTAAACTACACCGACTAACTTGAATACCCACAGGGTGGGCGTACACAGAACACATACTCTCATTATTTGCTCTTATATTCACCCGGATATCCCTTCCCATGGCACCCGAACCAGCCGTGCATAAAATCAAAGTAGATTACCAAACCTAACTTCTTCTCTACCACTACCGTCATCATCATCGCTCGCCATCATCGCCATCATCTTCATCATCGCCAGTAGCACCTCCAGCGTCTCCTCCAAAGCTACACGTTCTTTCTTCGATTCTTGTAATGGCACACACAAGATGGTAAACAGTAAATGCACTTTACCTTCATTTCAGCCCATCATCGAAAGTTTCATCGTCGGTAAAGTTTGTCTTTCGTTTCGTTCATGACCTCGTTCCCTCCACGCACATCACATCCGCTCCGCCAGTGGATCCATTTGATCCGACATCCAGAGCGTGTCTTATCCGTCTTATCCATCCATGTCGACAGAACGCACCAGACACCGCCAGCAACCGGAAGTTCTCAGTCAATCACCGTCCACCCGTTTAGGGTAATCAGGACCCGGTCGGCAAAAGGGCCGACCGGGCAGGCAGTCTCGGCTAGAGGTCGAGTTGGGTGATGCAGTTCAAAGGATAAAGTTACCCATGGCCTCTCTTCCTTCCCTTCCAGGGGCATCTGCCTCCGACGCTCTTCCGACGGCAGGTTTATGTTGTACAAGCGAGATAACATCCATCCGATCGATGTCCATCGGTTCGCCCATCAAATCCCCAATCCCCCAAAGCACTCTCAAAGGACGAGTTGTAAACTGTGAACGCTGTTTCTTTCGTGTCAGCTTTAAGATATTCCAAGCATTTGTAGATCCATCTGTTCAACACTCGATGGACAGCTAGATACCATACACCCGGTGGCACCATTTGTGAACCATGCTCTACATTTTCTCGAATTCTCGAACGTTTACTCGTCATTAGGAATGGCGAAGATCGTAGCGGAAATCAGCATACTCAAAAAATATGTGCCCCCACTTACGGTACCTTCATTTGAATGCGCTTTTCCGTGCATCTGGCACCAATGCGTTAAGATTCGGTCGAGACTCGCTGCATTTTTCATTCTTCATCCATAAGCAATGTTTTCCCAACCTAATCTATAATTCCATTCTCGCTTTTTCGGCACCCACCCCGGGCCGGAGACACATCAGCCCGATCCCGTTCGCGCTCGTGAGTGCATGTCACCGAGATCCCTAGAGCGGGCTTGTCACGTTCCATCAATCAACTGATCAATCAAACGGATCTGACGTTCGGAAACGTACGGGAACGAATTGAAATGTTAACAAATTCAGAGTAAATTGTATGCCATCGAGCGTGCCATTACTGCAGAAACCATGCCCATGGGTTTCGCTCCACGAAACATATTCAAAGCTCATCTCATTCAATCACCCACGAGACGAGACACAGCTATGCCACTGCCAAGGGACGCTGAAAAGTGCGAAAAAAACTGTCATCTTGTGGAAAGCTCGCTTGACTTTGATTTGATCAATGGCAATCATTGTAAAATAAACAAGCTTAAGTGTGATTGAGCAGACTGTGCGCTAGTACGACTGATAAATTTAAGCTTCCCCATACTCACACTCACACACACGCTCAAACGTCATATTTTGTACCGCACCAACTTAATGTTTCCACGCAACTCGATCGCCGAAAATGAAGTTTGATGTGCATAATGTGACTAAGTAATATTTTTACAGCTTGTCACTCACTTTGCATTCGCGCGTGAAACCGATTTTCCGAAAGTAACAAGTAATAAATCTCTTTTGCCGATTTTACACATACCCTTGGTGCTCAAAACACGAATGGTTTGTTTTCCATAATTTCTGCAACGCTGTTTCATAAAAAAGGCGCGACAGCTGTCTTACTCCGCCACCGGAAAACACCTTCTGCGTACACTTTCGCAAGGGAATTAACTTCTTTTGAACTTTCTCAAAACACAGTTTAAAGGATTTAATACGATTAACGGCGGAAAAAGTATTTCACGTACGCGGAGCAACCTTTCACACGTTTGGCACATACCCACACACGGCTAGTACACACAGAAGTACAAATAGAAGCTTGTCCGAAAACGAACGAATAAAAAGTCCAAATGAAAATCTCATAAAAACTGTAGCTCTAAAGGAAGCAACATAAGCACTCGCAAATGGCAAACGACTTTGCGAGTACAAATATTTGGAAATGATGGATTTCCGCCATCCCGTTGCAGTACGCTTCTTCGGCCGAGGCCTCCCCGATTTCAGGTAGCCATGGAGCAAAAGTCACTTTGATTCACCGTAATTGAATTATTTCCACGAGTTTTACCACTGGCACTCCCAAGTTTTCCGCAACCACTAACTTTTTGCCCTCGCAACCCCTCCGACAGCCCCTGAGCCATCGGACGCCGACAGAATTACAAGGACTTCCCATGGAAACCGCCACCGGGGAGGGAGAGGCCAACAGTCGTAAATCGCGACCGAAAACTTTTCATTTTCAATACCTTTATCCGAGTACCCGAGTGGGCTGGGCTGGCGGTAAGGCTGTGCGGATGATCAACCTTTGAAGCACCTGCCCGCGAAGGTATTGTGACATAATCGGTTTGCCTGGTGCTCTCAGCCAGCGACCTGGGAGGACCGGGCTGTCGCTAGCTTGCCGTAACTTACTTTTTCGCCTACTTTCTCCGAAAACGGCAGAACAAAGTCTTAATGGGAAGTTGATGGATTTTCGTCACCGCTCTTCATGGCATCTTGGCCTCTGCACTGCTCCCGATCCATTCCTAGCCTCTGCTAGAGGTCCTCGAACGCTTGACTTTCTGCACAAGTACGTCCGGCTCGGTTAAAAGTTGTTAAGTTGATTTTGTAGCATCTTACATCCTGAAATCCAATTAATACCACTTAATCACCCAGCTATTATCAAACGACGTCCCGACAGCAATTCATAAATATAACGAAGAAGTATTCATTTCAAGACAAGTTAATCCTTCCCGCTATTTCACGCCGCTGCCATCCTCCACCATTCCGTGCGGGGCCAACCGTCGTCTTCTTGGGAAGGATGAAATCAAGCTGAGACCTCTTTTATCATCACCAAAACATACCAGCTCCCAGAATGCGACTCATCCACGCTGCGATGAAACCATCAATGCTCGTTTGATAGCAGCAAAACATTCGCTTCTCTTTCCGTCGCATTTTGTTATTGTGCTAAATTCACGCTAAGAGCTTCAAACGCCGTATGTACCTCGGGACAAAAAAGTGTATAATTTGTTTCTCGAATAAACAGTTTTTTTACGATCGTGACTGTAACAGATTTTAGTACGTTGCAGGTTATTTATTATTCGAATTACCGCCCAACAAAGAAACGGCGAAGAAATCATCCTCACCTGAGGATCGCGGTGTCTCTCTACGGATTTAGCCACCGTGTCCACTGCGTCTCACATTAGGACTCGGCCACACAGCGCAAAGAGCAAACTTTTATGCCCGTAACATTCGGTTCCCTCCCGCACCGTACCCATATCGCCAGGAAGCATCGTTTTCACTGCGGCCATTGTCGCCAATCATAATGTGGGAGTGCCTGCAAAAGAATGCAAAACGATACGATGCTTGAAAAACCTGCCACGACCAACCTTGGGTCCGCGAGCCATTCGTCCCTCACGCTTCGGGCGAGACGGTTTCCACACGGGATTGCTATCCTGTGTGTGTTTGTGTGTTTTGCTCCTGTGGTTGCAAGAGTTTTTATTTTCCCAGTGAAAGCAGCAGGTGAGACACTGGCATGATGGTGAACGGTACGAAACAGGAAAAAGTTATTTTCCACTAAACGGAAAAGCCCCTTCCCCGTCTCTTAAAGACCGTGGGATGGGTACTGAAACTAATAAAAGCGCGCTTTAGAAAGATGTTGAAAGATGACGCCGGAGCATAAGCTGTGGAATAAAGGCGGCCGTCGCATATTCACACCGTCGCCATCTTACCGCCCTCGGGGTAAGTGGCGTGTGGATCCGGAGGCAGAATGAGCTGAGGATGAAACATATTACGCGGGTCGGATTCTGCTTCTTTGTTTGCCATCGTTAGCCAAACAGCCGGGATACTGTGTCAGAGGTGGCAGGCTTTGTTGTACTGCCTAACCATGTGCTCGTACGAGACACAATTGGCAGACCTTGGCACAGACCCGGTCGGTCGGTGTATCTGCAGTGTTTGGAGCCGTCTCGCCACGGCCACCTCGACCATCTCGCCCACCGCGGTAAGGATCGGAGCAGGAACGAGTAATAAAGAGACATTGGGTGTAACATTAACCATAACGAAACACACCCGCTGCACTTGGACGCCGATCCCTGTGCAGAAGATTTATTATTTATGCTCCGATTCAACCCACGAGCGTCGTGATAAAATTTCGTGCTTATTTTATTACATCGTCTACGATTTTCTGCCATCAAGATGCACAGCACGCCCCGTCACACGTCCCGCCGAAAAAAAAACCCGTGTCAAAACTCAAAGGAAGCACTTCCGTACGACAGATTTTCGGTTGACAACGTACGTCCCTCGCAGCATAGCGGCAGCATGATGGAGTTTGGAATTGTTCCAAGCTCTGCATCTACCGGAACCAAGGTTATCCCGAAGCTCACCTTCACATGGTCTTTATACGCCTCACAGGGAACCTAGCACCGAGTCAAATACGGTGACACAATCCAGTCCCTACCGCTTTGCTTCCATTTTTCACCGCTATTTGTGCTCATGTTTGCGCACCACATATCCATGCTAGGAGCCAACCCTTTCGCCGTTGCCAACGTTGGGTACATTCCAGCGAGACTGACTCGAGCGATTGGCGCTAAAAGTGTCACTTTGACAAGAGCATCAATCTTTGCCAGGACATCGGCGGGATGTATATTGCTGGAACAAGAACTTCGGGGCGCTCGATCGAAAGTTTTCGCCTCCTCCGTCAATTTCTTATCTCTCGAACTGCTGGCAAGAAAAAAAAACCAGGCGACACGCCCATAAGCGTACGCTAATGCACGTTGACAAGCGACATGCACGCAAAAATCCCCAAAATTGAAAACAATAAAATCGCATAATTTGATACATACTGAGCGAAGCTTAAAGCGATTCGTCTTCCGACCTTCTCTTTTCCCGTTCCCCTCGACATCTATTGAAGTACAGATTCTAGAAACCTCCTACTCCCCAACATCCTGCATTATTCCGTAACATAAACAATAATACTCTTGCTGCTTCAAAACTCATCCACTCCTTGCCGGCTGCTTAGCATGACGCCTTATCTTTTGCACGGGTATCTCCAAGGCGTGTGCTCTTTGCTGTCCCGCTGTATGGCGCAGCCCTTTGAAAAGAAACATTTTGCACACTTTTTTAAACGCGCTAAACAATATTTCAATCTCCCCCATTTGAAGGCGGTTTCAATTTCATTGCAAGGGACAAAGCCTCCTTCACACTCGCGCACACTGCTGTCGAGTCAAGTGTGTACATTCGCACGAGTTTTCGAGTGTGTTTATGTGCTCCGTTGCGATATGCCCAAGGAGGAAAGAAATGGGTACGCCTGGAAAAACTGTGCAAATTACGCACGCAATGTTTATTCCGGCCAAATGACTTGCAATGCGATCGCTTCATGCAGGAAATGAGCTTCTCGTTTGTCTTATCAAATTAATGCTCCTCCCTCCAGCCACTCGTGCACGACCACCCGTTTTTTTTCCTCCTTCGCCGTTGATGGTTCGTTTTACACCCATCGTCTAAGTTAATGATAAGAGGGCGTTGGCGGTAGATAACATCAAAGCGACTCATCATAAACATTTGACTCCGCGTATGAGCGTGGCAGAGCTTCTTGCAAGACCAAGCCGTTTTTTTATTCACTGTAGGCAACCTCCGTCGGCAATGAATGTAAAAAGCAGCTTTCGGATAAATATCAATCGTCTACCACGGGTAAACGCTTACCCAGTACCCTTCTTTGCGAAAATTTCCCTTCCAACCTTCATAATATCAACAACCGGGCGCGCGTATTTGCATGTTTCATGTTCCATTCGCCGAAAAAGATCAAACCTAGCGAAATGAGATTGTAATTTCATAGCTCTGTTATTGTTTGAATATTTTCCATGCATGCCGAAAACTGATCATTTCAAGCTACTCTCCCAGGAAAACACAGCGGCTGACTGCGAGGGCGCACCCATTTGTCCGTATGAGCACATACGTCCATCGAGACGAGTTTCAGGTAAAATTCTATAGAAGGATCTTCAACACGGGTTCAATCACGGGGTTCGACGCCAAAATTCGCAAATTTTGTTCGTGAGGGAGTTTGCGCCAAGCTTTTGGGATGCTTGATAGTAACTTGATAGCACTGTGCAAAGACGTCATTGTGGCTGCTTGCCTTGCGATTACACAATTTAGCAGTTGGAGAAATTAATGCCTGCAAGCACTTTATATCTCGATCCATTGCCATTCCAAAGTTACACAACAATCGATGGCTGTATAATCGAGTTAAACTTTGAAAAACTACGCCCTTATACTCTCTTTTAAGTTGGTCCCCAAATACAACGGCTGTTAACGAAACTGCAACGCTGATTCGCGCAAACCAGTATCGATTGATCTTTCACAATTCGATTCCTTTTCCCGAAAATGTGCACATCGTACGCTGCTCGTCAGTGCAATTAGAAATAATCCACTGCAATAAAGCTTATCCGGGCACCGTGTGGTCTCAGCATTAGCTACCGTCATCGATACCACACGCATGAAAAAGAATTAAACTTCAACGAAAGGCCCAGAACAGCTTTGAATCGATGAGCACCCGTTTTCAATCTGCCCTCAGTCGAGCCGTTCTAATCATACCAGCTCGTACTGCCCGAACGATACAAGGGAAACCACCCTTACCGATTGATCACATGATGTTCGTTCCAGTGTGTGGATGTGTGAATGCTAGACCGCGTCCCTTTTCAGAATCAAAGGGACATCGATGACAGGGCGTATCCTTCATTGTCTCGATGCTCGAACCATTCGAATGCAAATTCAACCTGGCTCTTCATCTGTCACACATCGGACGATGATATTATCATAAAGGGGAAAACCTCAAAATCGACAACTGCGCCATCGTACGACCGCCCCAGACGCGTTACTACTACAACTAGATTCGCCTTCCCTACAGCCCCTTGCTGGACGATCAATTGCAGACTGCGGATGACGGATGCATCATGCATGCAATGCTGATTAGCTTGCTGTACCACGCTCGCCACGTGGTAAGAGAGCAACTGAAAGCGGTGCAAGATGGAAAAAAGCACTATTAAAAAGCCCACATGATGGCCGTGAAAACGATGGCAGGATCCTGATGGGAAGTGGAACAACTTACATTAAAGCTTCGTCGTCCAACTGGAGCGGCTGGAGAAGTGCACTTTGCCGTACTCGTATTATTCCGCTGTCTTCTTGCGCTACGCTTCGTACTGACACTGTCACACTGGCTTAATGTTTCCGCATCGGTTGACTTAAATTAAACGTCACCCCTTCTCGAACTTGTCAAAATGCAACGACCACGCTAACGAACGTACGAATGCTGCACCATCGTTGGAAAAATTCATATTTCTATCACTCCTTTTTTGCCGGTTCCTAGCTCCTTCACGGGCAACAGCAAGACACGGGCAAGCCTTCTGCGTGTTCCGAAGAAATCCATTTCCACCGACGCCCGCTGTCTTGGCGAGTAAGATTTGAAACAAAAGTGCTCCATCAGCAGCATCATCGTGGTAGACGGCTAGAACGAGATTCTACCAAACTGCAACGCTACCCGGAACCGATACCATCGAGCCATCCAGGATGCTCGTTGAAGCGAAGGAGCCGACCGACCGTCATCCGGGCCCCAGTGTGCTTCTTGATGCTCTTACATTTGATTACCTTTCATTCAAATTGAATGAAACGAATACAACAATGTGCAGTTGGAAAAGTGTCACTGAAAGCACTATTAATATTGTATTTCATTTTTCTTCACCATCATTTGACCTGATCCGGTGCGATGGGACTGCTACCCGACGCGAAAGGATTGCCGGATCCAGCGACAGAGATTTCGTCCGTGGAAAAACAAACTGAGCGTTCGAGGAATCCTTCCCGTTTAGCAGCGTCGAATGGTATCCGATGTGAAAAGGGTAACTTTCTTCAAATCACAGTTATGGACACAAAACTGCGGTGCTAACGTGAAACTAAATTAGATTTTTAAAGAACAGTTTAAGGACGGTTCAAACGTAGAAAACCATTATCAAAACATACGCGTATGCTTATACGCCAGTTCTACGCTTCAACTATCCCGTTCCGCCTTTCCAGCACTGTACCGTGTGCAGAAAATTATGCTGCTTCAAAAAGCTTCTTTTGTAACGGCTTGTATGCAAAGTGTATTTTGAAGCATCCCTTCGCATCTTTTTCGCCCCTGCTATCTACTGCACTGCTGGCAGCTACAGCTTCGCGCTATGGCTGTGGGAGGAATTGAATTCGCGACCTGAACGCCGATTTACAAACTGTAGCGTTAAAGCTACCTCCAGAGGATATTCTCTGCTACCACTCTGGCGCAGCGCACCCGCGAAGATAACATTTTTCTTTCCTCAAATCGTATGACCGCTCTTCGCTGCAGCCCCAGTGCGCTGCCGAGACGATACTTAGGTCCCGAGCACCATCATAACCATTCAATGTGCATACAGAAATATTTACAATTTCATTTTCCCTTCTGCAATTCAATTTCTACAAGCGCACAGGAAAGAAGGAAAAAAAGCCTTCGCGAGCACTGCTATCGCGTGCTGCATTGGAACAGCATTATGGTACTGTCAATGGGAACCGGGGCGAAATGTTCCTTCTTTCTTACATAATTTCCTTCTAGAGACTCTAAATATTGCACGCTTTTCATTCCATTCGGAGTATTTTACTGTTCGGTGTACTTGATCCATACAGAAGAGTGTGAAGATTCGGACTGTTTTCAATATGTTCTATGTTTCACGCCACGAAATGCAATCAAAGTCGTTTATTCTACATCGATGAAGTGGTTTTCATCGAAATATATTTTATCGTTGCGACCAAAGTCGTCCGGGGGAACGCAGAACACATTACCCAAATAGCAAAGTAAATAGCGCGCAAACGTGAAACACGCAGAGATTCTCGACCCCCATTAATGCTTTGATTGTCAACAGGGATTCAGTGCGTAACCGCCATTCCCACCGGTGCCCAACATCCCTACCGTTTGCGCTCGTAAAGCGCAATCAACAAAGCTAGATCGTGAAACAATTCACATTCCACGCCGTCTTTACGGACGATAACGAACATGCCGATGTGGGCATGCAAAGTGTTAGTTGTCCAAGGAAATCGATACCGACTTCAGATGAACCAAGGGCCCCCGCGGAGGTCAACCATCAAAAGCCACATCGATTCACATTCCACGGGCGTCGCATTAAATCTATTCTCGTAAAAATTCATCAGCTTGTAGCGCTATACAGCCAGTTTGGGCTTAAAAAACCATCACCATGTTCTGGCCACCTGGACCGATTCGTCAGTGAGCGCGATCGTAAAACGGAAATCCACAACGGCCCGCCATTGACAAATGCTATAAATTTATTAATTCGCTTCGCCCTCGATTTATGGTTCCCGACTGTATATGTGATACAAACCACTGGAAACTGGGATGTATGCCATCATCTGGCACGTGTAGACACGTGCGTGACAGGTTGTTTTTAGTTTTCAGCTTTAAATCTTCATCCCATACCTGATTAATAGCAGGAGTGTCTAGTAATGTGCGTAATTATTTTCCATTCCTGATGTCTGCTTGATTGAAAGATTTCGAGTTCATCGAGTCCCTGATTGAAACACGGCTCGTGTGCTGATTGGACTGGGCTGTAAATTTTTGATTACTCTCAAAGCTCACCAAAGCTTGACGCCAAGATGCCATCACAATATGGATATAGTACGCCATCCAATCACGATCCGTTTCTACAAAATCTTTCCCCCACGCGGCCGTCGCGTTCCGCACGGTGCAACTTCTGTCGGGCGACGTCTTCAGTCACGGAATGCAACGTTGTTGCAAAAAGCTTTCTGCCTCCAAGGGGACAACCGAAAACCTCGAATGCGACATGCGGTATCGTGACCGAATCTCTTCGATCTGTTTCCGGTTGCAAATCTGGCAGCGTCAGGTCGCCCGCTCCTGCAGGCGAACCGACGCAAAAGGAGGTAAACTCAAATCCGAACCGCCAACTCGTCCAGTCGTTCCGTACCGTGCACGCTAGCCATCACCCTGGCGTTCAATGTGCGCATCAAATGGTTGCAGTTGACAGAAGTGCAGTAAATGGGTACCTGCTTCTGGCGGTAAATTCCGTTCCAGATGAGAAGATATGAAAGCAACCTTCGTCCCACGTCTTTGCAAGCGACCGTATGGCCGGGAATGTCGGTACGATAAATTCCGCAATGGCCAGACAGCGCCAAATGCATTGCAGCAGCGCACTGCACATGCAAAGGCGGCGGCCAAAACGATGACAACAGCAGCGCTACCAACCAGCTAGCTAGCCTTCCAGCCAGCCAACTAACCAACCAAAAGGAATCCAAAAGTGCTCTCCTGCCGGGCCAAACAAACACTTGCACAACACAGCAAAAAAACACACTCACACACACACGCTCAGTCTGATGCAATGGCCAACACACGTTCTGGACGGTTTGCACCGGGAGCAAACCTATGCCACTTGCCAAACATGAATGCAACCGACTGGGCAACGGATGAATGTAGATGATTTTAGCTGCAAAAGATGTTTTCCCTGTGTTTAGATTTGAATAAAATATATCCTTCAGGCAACAGGACCTGTTTCCTTAGCCTGCGACAACGGAGGAACCGAATGCAGGCTGTGTCCCATCGGTTCCGGAATGTCGATTCCGTTCAACAAGCTGAATCGGATAACACTGGAAACATGCTTACCGGTGACGACCGATGCACAATGCACTTCTCGATGATCTTCTGCTCCCGAGAAGACTTTCCATACTCTGCTTGCTTGCTGGCCCTGCTGAAATGGACCAACATGAAGAACGACTGCGACTCTACGAAAATCGACTGCTACAAAACGGTGACACAGCATCGGATTTTCCAAGTGTCCTTTCCGTTCGTAAAAAGGACCATTTGTTTCCTTGCTGTAGAGCCGTACCGTTCACCTTTCCCGCGCACATCCATCTGAACCGTTGACGAAAAAATAGATCAGATCGAACACCCCCCTGGAGCCGCACGACCGCACAGCATTCGGGTTCAGCTCAATATTTAATGTTTGCACTCTACCTTTTCGATGACCATGGACTACAACGTCTCACGAAAAAAAAGCGTCAGGCGACAAGAAAAATAATGATGCCCGATTCGTGTAGAACGGTGTCCACTTCGTTCTCGTACAACGTCGTTTCACTACTGCACAAAAGCACCGGTGACGCTAATCGAGCTCAATAAGTGCTATGTTGTGAATGTGCTCTGCAGTTGTAAATTTTACATTTCCATTCAATCGGCTAATCAGCCCACGAAAACGGACCGATGGTACGATTGGCTGCAGCAGGGCCAAACAACTCACAGCAAGTTAGCTGGCTGTAGCGCATCTGTTCAGTCATGCTCAATGGTGTTGTTAAACAGGATCCTGGTTGCAGATTGCTATGCTACACAAATGGATCACTTTAAACTTCACAAGCTCTTTCCGATTGCAATTGCAGCACTAAAATGCGGAACTCAACTTCGGTTCATAATTTACAATTTTTATCACCATAGTGTAGCATTCATTTATTGTAAATTCTTATTTACTTCCTATGCAAAACCGAAAGTCGTTTCGGCGCGTTCCAACTTTGGAGAAAAGATTTATAATTTTGCCTTTATCGCACTCATTACACATCTCTAACCCATTTTTTTTGGTCTCCATTTGGTTCCAGCCGCCTAGGACAGACTCCGATGCAACTCAATGTGCTACTGTTCTGAACACGTCCTACAAAAAAGCTCCGTCGTTGGTGATCGCTTGACTCATTTGTCACCGGTTCATTTCTGCCCCCCTTTTCATTTTACACAAGATTTAACGAGAATTTATCGAAACTGTTATTTTTTCGGTAGTTTACCCCCGGACAGTCCCCAGATTCGTTTCTGCCACTCTCGCGTATACTGTTCTAGCAAGGCTCATTCAGACGTATCTTCCGAAAGAAAACCCCTGGGAGGTTTGGGCTCAATCGGTTCGAGTTTTTATGCCATCGGCCTAGCATTTTCCTACCCTGGTTTGTTCTTTCGTGCATGGTATGGAGCGATTTAGCTATTTCCCATACCAAGCACGAGCCTCATTTTTTAGGCTTTTCCGAGTGTTAAGCCGACCAACCAGACCAGTCGAGCAGTGGACCTTCTAACGGCTGCTCGTTTTTTTTTCGGACGAGACTTCTGATTCTTACTCCGCCTTGGACAACGAAAGCATTCACAATAACCATCCTACGATGAACCAAAGATAGACGGAAAAACTCGCACATTCCCTAGAAGACGAGCCTTGCAGTTTTCGCTTATTTATTGCCATTTTGTATGCAAATCAAGGATTCTTCTCTCCCTAAGCGCGCTCAACTATTACGCTACAAGATAAAACAAAGGACGTACATATTTCCTACGTTCGTCTACGAGACGAACCGGCCACGCTTACCAGTGCGGTGACATCGTATATATCCCTCCGGAAGGAATCGACACTGCAATCGGCAGAAATCATGCCCGGTTAGATTCTCGATTTGTGGCCGTTCGATTTAAACGGGATTAATGTTCGAATGTTTATTGATTTGCGAACGTGACTCGACGTCCGGGGATCTACAGCTCCGGTTCCGCACCAGCGCCTCCAGGACCAAGCGGACGGAAGGCACTGGATCAACATCCACCCATGCGCGATCTGCATTCTTCTCGGCAAAGCCTATCCGGGATCCGGGATTGGCCCGAAGGCACCGAGGAGATTTACTACGAACGTCGTAAAAAATACGACCCATAGCCGGAAACGATGGTTAAAGCAATACAACCAGCCCATATGAGACAACCACCTTGCCCTTCTCGATTACACACAAAGTTCAAAAGAACTTTTACAATCAATTTCAATACTACTTCCCCTAAACGCCCGGCTTGATGTATTCCGAATCCGGCGAAACTTTTAAATCGATACGGTGAAATTCGTTCGTCGAGCAGCACCCGCTCGTCGCTCATTGAACTGGAACCAGCAGCAGTAGCAGCAGCTCGCTGGATGCTTTTTGTTTGTATTTACCACCGCGCCAATTTCCGTGGCCTTCGCCTCTCGCCTCAACCGGAAACGATTGTTTCTGTCCGTCTACGTCGGAAACGGATCGGATTCAATCAAACAAGAAAGTACAGTTAAGACACTCAACAGGAAATCCACCACACTGCGCGCAAAGCCCCCAACGAATGGTACGCGGAGTGGCGGCCGGCACGGAATGAAACGGGACGCCAGGAAAAAACAGTGTTTATCCATTTTCCGAATCTGGCTGGTGAAGTTGATTTGTCCGACTCCGAAACGCCGGATGCAGAAGGTACCCAGCGTTTTGCTCATGCTCACCTCTCCGCAGAAAGCCTCCGGAAAAGCGCTGAGCATTAATTTCATTTCCTGTTGCACACACACACATACACACACGTTCAAGGCTCCAAGAAACATCTCCACCAACAAGTACTGCTACCTGTTCCGCTTTTCCCCGGTCCATCTCGCACACAAAGGAACCAGTTTCGACAACCGATTGGTTGATCCGATTTTCTTTTTCACCGATTCACCGATATCAAACTTCCTCATTATCGGAATTGAATTTCAGCAGATTTCTTTTCTTTCACCGTTTGCGCCACCTTGTGCCCTGCCCGGTCGATGCTGCACGAGTCCTGGACCTCGCAAAAAGGGATGCTGCCGCTTGCGATCCTTGCTTTCTCGTTGTTAGTCAGTTTGTTTTTCGTACTGGTGATTTTCCGATTGATTTTTCGACAGTTGCAGTTCGTAGCAGTTTGTTAGAATGCTTCCTCTTCGTCTCGATTGTGATTTTATTTATTCCAGTTCTTTCTCATTTCTCATAAGTTTTTTCGGTCTTCCCGTTTTGGCGCTCCCGTCATTCCAGCTAGATTCTTTGGCAGCACCCAACCGACTGGTGGCTGTTCCATTTGGTAAAGTAGCAAAAACTTTGAACGGCAGCCGGCTTCGAAGACTTCATAATCGTGATGATAAAAGGGTACCGCAAAATGAAGATGAATAACAGCCCATTCGTCTTGCAGTCGGGAATAAATGTTATTTTATGTCATTTCCCAAACTGACATCAGCCCGACTACCGTCTCACTAGCGCGTTTTTGACGTTTGACGCAAGTGGGTTGCGGTTATGGTTTCGTTTTGATGATTCATCAACAAATTGATCGTTCTGAAAAGCAACATTCACCACGCCGAACCACGAGCACTCGCAAGGATTTGCTCGGTAAATAAAATCACCCGATCAGACACACAGAGGCGCACGCCGAGTTTTGCCGCACAGTTTGCTTTTTCATGTTCAATTTTCCGAGCGAAAGGTCGCAAACCTGTCACGATGGCCAAGGATTCGATCAAAATGACCATCGCTGCCTGCCGGGAGCCGGAACGTGTAATACAAAGGAGGTGTTGTTATTTTCCACGCTTCTTTGTAACAGCCTCCGCCATTTTCCATCAAAACGGCAACGAACGCCAGCTAATCACTCTCCCGTGGTGTTCTGACCTGAGCGGAAAATGAGCCTTCATCAGCGGACCAGCCGGACTGATCTGGTGCGTGATTTATTCTCCAATGCTCGCTGATTGACGGGAAACGAATGGGGAAAAAATCCACCCGTCGCCGCCCGTGCGCCGCACACTTCAAGCCTCATTGCTGAATGCTTTATTAAAACTGGGAGCTAACCAATCAATCCACTCTTCGTGTTCCGTTCCCGTCAACTGCACGCAACAACACCATCGTCACGCGTTCAACGACTACAACGACGACGACACCCCGCCAGCAAAAATCGTGTTAATTCCAATTTTCCGTCGTCACTTTCGTCCAGCAGTACCCGCTGCTCGGCGAGCCTCTCCGAACACCTGCCATTCCGGTGCCATCGCGACCACCGAAGCACTGATTGGACACGCACTTTTAATAAATAATTCAGTAAGCCTTCGGCTGCAGAGCCTTGGACCCTTCCTCCCTCCTACCCCGATCCTTAGAACCATGGTTTTTGTTGGCCACGCCAAAGGCTGAAGTGGAAAATTGCCTCGCTATCGATTTTTCTAGACAGCGAACAAAGTTTTTCCTGCTTTCGCTGCAGCTTCGCTCCAGTCCCGTTCTGTGCGGGTAATAGGAATTTTATCGTCGTGGCATGCACCGCACTCTCTGTCATCGTATTTTCCGGGGAAACGCAAAACTCTGGAGGGTATGATGAAGATGAAGATGATGATGTGAAATCTGATAAGTTTTGGGAGTTTCGGCTCCCGCGTCCAAGGCCTGTGGTACGAATCGAAAAAGATTGCCTTTGGCAGGCTGACCCAGTGCATCGTTGCCGTCCTAAGCCCAAATCAGGCCCGGCTCGGGGTTGCTGGATCTCCCGTCGGGCATATTGTTCTGCACCCGGTCTTTTGCCTTCCACTCCATTCCAGCTCTAGTTCTTTCTTTTCTAGAATTCTTTTTAGGCAATCGATTTTCTGAGCCGGAACACGATGCGAATGAATGAAGGTGCAAACAGACATCGAACACTACCGGGATTCGCTTTTCAGGGACAATTTCCTGTGCAACGAAGCGACGATTTGATAATTTCTCCCCAGAACAATATACTACATCTTCTTGCTTTTCCCGAGGGAACCAGAAAAACGTGATTCCACTGAGACGATTTGTCGCACCAGCATCAGTACCAGCAGCCCAACTCTGCCCCTTTTACCCTGGAAGAAATAAATCGAAGACGGCAGATTTTTATCATCTTTGCCATCGCCATCTTTTGATCCTCCGCCTGCGTCTTCACCATCCGCGTATTATCCTCTTGCTGCTGCTGCTGGTGCTGCTGATACGACTGTCCTGTGTCTTTTGATCATCTATTATTTTCCAATTTTTCCCCAAACCTGAACCCAGAAGAGCTCATCAGCGAACTCGTGGCAGGTTGGTTAGCCGACAAAACAGGCCTTTCGGTCGCCGACATGCCATCGCCAGACAAACGCTTATTGTGGTTTATGATTATGGAAAACCTTCTCATTCTGTGAAAGCTCACGCTAGTGCTCAGCTGAGCGAGGCAGAATGTGCCATGGCTTTCCGGCTGGCCAAGCCCCATCACCGGCGGTGGGCGATGAGGTTTTATGTATGAATTTATGTTATTGCGATTTTATCTAAATTAACTTTCACAAGATGCTCTCTTTTACGTTATCCTCACCACGCCGAACGCCTTTGTTACTGGCATAACTCCCGGTGCTGGGGCAAAAAGTACCAACTCACTCATTGCGCTTGCTAGAACCGCACCACAGTTCCAGCCAGAAGCAGCGCGGCGCTTTCTTTTCCGATTATTTATGACGAAAATAATTGTTACTCTTGAATAACGCTTCGATCTTATCTGCCACACTTTCTCGGCCGACAATTTCAAACACCAAAGTGCTCCAAATTTCCAATAGCCCAGCAGCGCAGCGAGTGCACCTTGCGTTCAATTTTGCCATTTCGTTGATTGGTTAAATTTTCACCTCCGATAAAACGGGATATTGTTCATCGTCTTGCTGCCGTCCTTGCCGTTACAAATTTTAATGACTTTGAACGCAAAGGGAAAAGCACACTTCCATTACCATTTTTGTCTCATAAAGCTCAAGGACGGTAGCCAACTGCAACCAGTATCAAAGTATGGATTTTCCGAGTGTAAGTGTGTGTGTGTGTGTGCGTGCAAGACTTTTGAGAGCACCATCAGCGATTTAAAATAGTTTGTAATTACACTATCGAAAGTATAATTGATCGCCAACAACCTTCAACAAGAAGCACTGTTAGTTGCGTGGTTAGACGTCGTTTCGGTCGCCCTCTCGGATTCCGGTCGGGGTGACTTTGAACAAAGCGGCCTTCGTCGGTGCTAGCTTAATCGCGAAAGCTGCTTACTGTTTCTGCCGTTTCCCCGAATGGTAGGAATTTCCCTACACGCTTTAATGCTGGCAACTTCCATCAGCTCATCATCTACCACTGGATGCGATGAGTCAATCAAAACTTCACACCAAAGCATGCCGAATCGTAACAGTTTCCCGAAGGAAACAGTGCACTTAATCAACAATCTCCAAACAGCCATAAATAGACACAACAATAACCCTCTCCAGAGAGTTTCGGAGGCAGCAATGCAAACTAGATTAAGCCAGCACGCTCGCCTGCATCCATGTCGGATCCTTCCAGAGACCATTCGAAAGTCACATCATGTGTTCCCTTTTAATCAATTCATTAGACTTGTCCCAAATCGAATTAACATCCTGACATTTTCGGCGTGCTCGCGAAAGAACAACAAATCCTCACGTGCCACAAGCCACACGACAACCCTGCAGCTATGCCAATGCAGTGCTGAAAAGCTTTCACTAATCTAGGCATTAATAATTTATCGTTCCCGAAGAAAGGTACGGGTCGCTACAAAGACCGGTGGTACATCCCTCATAACTCCGCCGAGAGTAGCCGATCGAGAGAAAGACCGCTTCCTCCGCCGGGGAACCCGATCCACCGCCACCCGTCACGGCACAGGCCTAACTCTTCCGTTTTTGCACATGTCATTATCATCGTTGGGTTGGTCGGTTCACTTTACCCAACCAGTGTTCCGGTTTTCCCCGAAAAAGGTACGTTCCCTGCTCCCGGGATAAAAGATAATAAACGCTGAGATTTAGGGAATTTAAGCTAACCTAAGTTTGGAACTTGGACGTTACCATCCTTCCCTTCGGTCGCTTTCGATAAAAATCCCTGCGGAGTATCCTTAGATTCTAACTTACCCATAAAATGAAAACTCCCGCCTGGCCAAACCGTACACCGAGGATGTAATGATTCCGTGGGAAGGTTTCTCCGAAGGATTCACGAGGGGCCAAAATTATGAAAATTGGGGACATTTTTCAATGGTTCAGCGTGTAATTTAATTTTCTCTTTTATTCAAGAGTGCTGGCGAGAGCTTCTTCTCGTTTTTTTTTTAATGTTTTTAGCTGTCTCTCCCATTCCACCTCAAACCTCAACCTATTGTGGTATCAATATCATCCATCCGTTTAGGAGCTAGAGATCCTTAACGCATAATAATAATAAAAAACGTTCACTAACACACTCGATGCTCGGAGAACACAAAGAAAACCAACCGTACGTACACAGCAAAGGCCAAACTTTCCGGCTCATTATTAGAGCCATAATTTTCACATATACAAACAGAAATTTTAATTAAAAATAATCCCCACTTTCCGAAACACGAGCTGGGCTGTTTTCCCACTGCCAGTCCCAGGAAGCACTACCACTGAAACCTCAATTAAACGGCAAAGATGCCGGGACCGGAGCCGGACGCAGCCTAACGACTGTTGACGACGACAACGACGGTGGCGACGACAGCAGCACGAAACGGAGGAACAGGTGATATGCAGAGAGAGGGGAGGAGGTGGATGTCAGATTGGTCGGGACCTCTCTAAAGGACTTTGAAGAGACCGTCCAACCGTCTAGTGCAAGAGGCTTACTCGCGAGCTTTCGCAGTCGTACACGCGATTGCCATACTTGCGCAATTAACAGTCCGTAAAAATGCAAATGTTCACATACCGTTGGAACCGAGCCTGACCCCGCCGCTTTGGCCTTTCTGCTTCGACTTCCTGGTTTTGCGGTCAGCATTCTCCAACCCTCGCGAATTACACACACTCACACACATACACATTCATGCACGACAAGCGCGGTTAGCATTCTGCAACGTTAGGTTAGGAAAATAAACCGTAGCCCGTTCACGCACACTATTGCGTTCACAGTTCGCTCCATATCGCTCAACCAGGACACTCGGGCAAGCCAGGATATGCTAGCCCCTTCTCCTAATGTCCCGGCACATGTTTTGTACCGGTCCGGTTGGTATTTTGTAATTTAGCAAACTAATTTAAAAACTAGCGGAAAAAACTACTCTTAATTACTTTAATTGTTTTACATTCGCATGGAGCGGAAACACGGTGGGCATTGTTGCAGATGAACAGTGCAGGCCGCAGTCCGCACGTACGTGTGTATGTGTAGCCGTGGTGTGCTGGGTTGTTTAAGGAGGGGGTGTACGCATTACCCGAAATGGGGACACATCCGATGTGAACAGTACGCTGTGCTACAGGATTTCCCATTACAATGCCATGGGGAAATTTAGCATTTGCACTATTAGCCCTTTCCACCTTACACAGGGCAACATAATGTAAAGCGAGGGAAATTCATTTAATTGAGTAAATAAAACGTATACTTTGTTTAACTACGGTTCACATTTCGGACCCTAACGATAGGTGCTTGCCCTCTCAATGTGTTTGGATTTCCGGGCAACAACAATTGATGTTGAGCCAAAAGACTCGCCTGTTTGAAATGGCACCGTGCGTAATCAATACAAATTAAATAAAAACCCACTCGGATGCGAAATGTGCGGACTTTTTGTTAAATTGGTCACCCGCTTTTCTCTCCATTCCTTTTTTTCTCTCGTACCGGTTCCGGCTCTGTTCGCAAATCTCTTCCCAGTCGTGCAATCGCAATTCCTCCACACAAAATGCTCGCACACAAATTCTCGTTGCGGTCATCATAAAGTTGATGGTATGCTGAAACTTTAAGTTACTCCACACACCGTTTCCAGAAATAAAACACCTGCATCGAGTTCCGGTCAACAAAATTGCGCACACTGCGCCATCCTCGACGTCCTCATCCCGAAGAGCTCAAGGACCGAAAAGCAAACGTAAAAATGGCCGTGCTGATTTACTACCTTTGCCTGACAACGATTCTATTCATGCACTGTTATGTTGTAGTAAAATAGCCATACGTTGCATCAAAATTTCATTCCTGACTAATTTGGGCCATCGAACAGGGTTGCGGATACCTGTTCGTATCGCGCATGTAACAGAGCGTCTTTTGCACGAAGCTGGGCAAGTTGGAAATATTTACCTGCTGCCGACACTGTGTCCACTTTCCAATAGCACTAGTAAGAGAATTTAAATTACCGATAGTATAAAAGCATGTCCCTGTCCATTTCGTGGAAAACGAATTCGCGTGCCACTATCGTAGCGGCCATCGCGTTGACATGAAAAGCCTAATGGCAAAGCATAGTTTGTGGTTCTCGTCTTCCTCGTGTGCCATCAACGGTCTCCGCCCAACCAGACCTCACTTTGCCCTTTTTAATGAAACAATTTTCCGGAACTATGCGGGTCATACGACTGCCACAAATACTACCACAAACGATGCTCGCGACGGTGGCCATCAACCTAGATACGGCAGGATTTCCACTTAGAAGCACACGTGTGGTGTACATTCGACCCCTAGCTGCACAACAAATCCGATCAAACAGTACAACGTGTTTCAATTCTTCACTATCGCGGAGCAATTTTAGTTTGGAATTAATAGCCATCGTAAAACCGCGATTGCAGCTGCAAAGACGATTTAATCGTCCCACACAAATGGTACTTACAACTTTTACGACCACCCCACCGAAGGCGTGCCGGTTATTGTGCTCGAAAGAAATTCAATACCAGTTGGCCCCAGCTGCATACCCCTGCTGCTGCCTGCATCCACCCTGCTTCTCGAGGTACTCTGGACTCAAACTTAAAAATCGAATAAAGATTAAAATACACGCACTCTACTACTCTTCACGCAAAGTTCAAGCTGTCTCCCGCAAATGGCCGATTGTCGCGCCCCGTACCGGTAGAAAAATAAATTCATAAATTTCCTCCTGGAACAGGAGCAAAGCAAAGCAAACCTTGCGTTGGCAGGAGCGCAACGAGCGAAAAGCGAAAAGTGTTCCCGAGAGTGTCCTTACCCTTAAACGATCTGATGGTAATAAATTTGCCAACTAATAAAAAATGTCTCCCATCTGCAACACCACCCGCAACCAGAATAATGCACACGAGAGACACGAAACAGGACACTCGGTGCCTTCTGCAGATCTTCGCTTATCCGGTGGCCGGATAACTTTGAAATTCCCTCGTTCGATTTGTTCAGATTTTTCTTACGTTTGTCCAGCACCAACCGTCCTGAGCCTTTCTTCCGATAAGCGCCCTGTCGCAGTTTGCGGGCGTTACGAAGGACTTTAATTTTCTCGCCCGATGCCACGCAAATGATAAAACTATAAAATTACACCCTTCGCCGAATGCACCCATGATCCTGGTCTGTGCGTACGTGTGCCGGTCCGGACGGGAGGGCGTGGGATATTGCAGGCAACCTCGACCGCCCCGTTTCCGATCCTTGTGGCCAATAAAGCAAATAGTCGCTGGGGTTGATAAACTACCAGACCTACCAACCATTCCGCCTTGCCAGTGTACTCCCGCCACACACTGCTTCCCGGCGCTCTTTCAACAAACGGTGCAATTATTGGCCCGGCAGTTGATTCCCTACTGCCGCGGGCTAATTTTTCTGGTCGAACTTTATCTCGTTTCCTTACGCCACCAAGGGCTGGAAGTTTGTGGGTTCGTTTTGCTGCTTTCTCTACACTTCGTGTGTCGTGGTGGCAGAGGGTTCAGAGTAATGTACAATTCATTCCGCTTTTCGATTTGTTATGTTATTTTTTCCACTAGCCCTCCAAAGGGATTGGCCTCGTCTGAAAACATTCCCCCATCAAGCCCAGTAATGGGAAATTTTCCCCGATAGAATTGTTCAGAGAATTGATTGTGAGTCTGCATTTGTGAAGGGATGCTACTACGGCTACGTGTTACTATATACCGATCCTTGCCACCGCCACTACCAGCTTCGACGGAATTTTGCCCAAAGAATGCCACATAAACATTTAAAGCCATAAAACGACGACACTGCTGCATGCGTTCATCGTGAAGGGATTCTCAGTTTGAGCTGGTTTTATCGCCTTTTTGGTATCTTATAGTCCCCCTTCAAAAATGGCAAAGTTCTTCAGTCAGTGGATTATAATTTGACTTCTAATTCCGTCTGAATACACCCGGCAGCCTGACTTGCTCATCACCCCACGAAAACTGCTCCTATTTTTGTATTCCGTACTGCAACACATCGCAGAATTGGAACTTTTGGCATCAGAAAAAACGCATGACGCAGCCAAACTAACTATACCATCCCTTGCCCGAAAGGAGCAAATACTACAACAAAAGATGCTGAGAAATCGATATTCCGTACACCATCAGTCAGGTCAGCCCTACAAAGAGGTCGAAGTAAAACGAATTATTTAAATGCAACTTTCCTAAGGGCGAATCGAAATTACAACCATTTACATAACTTTCTACCCTTAGTGTGATGGGCAAGAAGTGTCTAACGAAGCTGCTAAGAGTGCTAAAAGATGCCCAGCCATACGGACGGCGCATTGTATACTTCGTCTGCGAAGTCATACCAAGCTCAAAAGCAAAAGTTCCTTCGAACCTGCTAGCTATACCGGTGAGTCTTTCTTTTCCCACATGAATTGCACTACCAATAGAGCACATCGTTTGTGACTATCAACGAGAGAGAAAGTAAGCTGCATAGCTGTGGACTTCCACAGCAGCCAGTACATGGTGCGTTACTTTGCGACAAAACCGACGTTCTTAATAGTCCGTTCTAAAGATACAACTTGCCAAGTGCCTTTAATGATGATCATAACAACCTCTGCACCTTATATTGAACGACCGATCGATAGTGCTTCCGGAGATGATTTTCTGTCCGACTTTTTCTCAATTATATCACTGCGATGCGCACATCACAATTGTCGTCAAGACAGGGCGGGTCTGATCCGGGCTGTGAAAGGGTTGCCGAACGCCACATACTGCCGTCGGAAAGCATCCTCGCTGTACAATGGACGCGTTGATTAGAAGAACAGAAGCTACGCCCGCAACTTGATCACGTCCCCGGAGCTCTAATCATTCGCCATGATTGCATTGACCTTCATCGCTCCCAACAAACCTCATCCCTTAGTTTGTCCTACAGCCGTGGAGCTGGTATCCTGGTTTTTCAATCCACCTATCCTAGCAACCCACCGAGTGATAATAAGGTTTTTGGTTTAATTGAACGTCCATTCAATTAGGTCGATGATTTATCTTGTTCTTCTTCATCGCCAGAAGAAAACAGCTCCCAACTACGTCCATGGCGCCGGATACAGCTATTAGAAAGCTATTGATTATCTTCCGGGATTTCGCCTCAAGGTCGTAACTGCATAATCGATCAAACGTTGTTGATAATTGGATAAAGTTACCGAAAGCTTTATGTGTAGCATTTTAAATAGAAATTATGCTTCACAAATTCTTACCCAAAGAACTGGTTGGAAAATTTATTTTGCATATTAACTCCTCTCGGATGTATTTATGCAGAAACCATATGGCCAGCAAGTTCCCGCTCCTGCAACACGCGATTCCGCTGAAATGCAAACAAGCAAAAGGTGATATAAATTTTAATGGAAAATAATTGAGCGAAACCGAACTTCTACCAAACTTGTACCTTTTCCAATTTTCAACCCTTATTTTTCTCGATCCTGCGTGGAATAATTCTTCCAACAATGGCTCACAGCAGGAAGTTTCCTTCCGACCCATCGACACAGCACCGTCCAATTCATCTATTGTTTCATTTTAACCAGGTTTTACGCGGTTTTCATTCTATAGCCTTCTTTGTGAGCCAGCAGCAACGCCGCCACCCGATTACCACTGAATGCAATTGTTGTTCTTTCTATAGACACTTCTTTCGAGCCGTTTCTTATTGCAAGACGAAGAACGCGCCCACGAGATGGTGCGCTGTGGCAAGAAAAGCCGAGCCGCAAACGCAGTGAGCAAGTGCGGAAAATCGTGCCACTCAGTTCACGTTCGCTTGGCTGCCTTGACGCGTAGAAAGTAGAAGAAAAACTTACCAATTTCCCTGCCAGGGTGCGGCACACCCGCCACGCTGCTCGTTATGGCACTGATATCATTTCACGAAAAATCTGCCAACTTTCCAGTTCCACTTATACATTATTCCGATCCGTTGCCCCGCCACTCGTCCTACTAGATCCATCCAATGGAAGCTTTTTGCTTCGCTTGTTTTCTCGCTCGGTGGGAAATAGTTTTTCAATCTCAATTCCAACGCAACTGGAATGATGATATTTATTTTGCGGTAACATTTTGCACCGCATCTCACTTTCACACACAAAAAACACGAACCACTGGCAAACCGACCACCCGGGAAAGGGTGAGTGTGGGCCAAGGCGGAAGAATGTTTATCCAAGATCTTTTGTTCTGCTATTGGCGCTAAATTGTGTCATGGAAAAGTATGATGAAGCTTTTTCCATTCAAACAATTCAAACAGTCATGCCAGCGGGGGTTCCGCTTGCTCTTCTCCCTGCCACGCTGCCGGTTGGTGTCTTTTGGCTCTACCTACCCCAACCACCCAATACACGCAGCGCGTAAAGGCAAGCCACAATGATTCGAATGTCATATCGCAAGAAGATACGTTGATTGTCATCCTTCACGCAGCACACCGAGCGCGCCAGCGCCATTCTCCGACTCCCAGCATCGCAATATAAGCTGACATATGTGAATGGTATCCGATCTGCTTCTTGGAGCTTGTTTGGGCCCGTCTTGAGCGACATACTGACGTCCTTCGAGCTTCTCCCACAAGCGAAATGCTACAGATTCTTTTGCCCCGATGCTCTATCGCAATGGCGGCGTTCGGAAGGACTCGGTCGCATGTCAAGAGTGTCGAGATACCTAAAATGACAAGCAATACGCGTCGAACAATAACGAACCACAATGTGCTACACACTAAGAACGTTCCACGTTAATCTATTTTCCCTCTTTAGTGTTTTCTTCGCATGTAATATCACCATCGCGTATCTGCTTGTGCTACACTGTTTTATTAATACGTTGCGCTTTCTTGCGATAGATGCTCACATTATATGTACGCAGGATATGAAACTATTGCCGCAGTTTCTATATTACATAAAACCATTCTCGACATTTCATGTTAACTCTTCACGACGCTTTCCGAATACGCTCTGCGATTACACGCGCGGACTGAAGGATTGAAAATTATAAGAGATTAGCAGAGCGCAGACGAAACGGAACTCCGCCCTTTTTGATCTTTCAACGCAGATTGTAACGCGGTTGTAAGCAATCCATTTAGCAATCACAACAGTTGGTCGAGTTTACGCTACTGCAAACTGTTAATCCATTACTATCCACCAATTGTATCCAACTTTCGTAACTCATTATGTTCGCTTCACAATTGCATTGTGCCAATCAACCGTTTTTCGGAGGAAAATCATCAAACTCCCGAACAAATCCCTGCGTAACTCAATGAAAAGTCTAGTCATCACGACGTTTCAGTTGATCTACGGTAATTTATCTGATGTAGCCGGAGTGCTCACGAGAATGTAACGAGAAACGACCGAATAAAACTATCCAATTCAATAAACCCCAGTCCATGACAGCCCCATAGCACAGCCGAATAGTCGAACAGCCACCTAAATTAGCCGTACCTCTCTCCATCTCCAAAGCCCATGCTCCGGGCAGAGGGAGGATGCGAACATTTCGTGCGCGAAAAACTTATGTATGTGTCTGCACCATCCCTCACTCCGAATGCCTAACCACCGCTAACTTCAGGCTCAACATTGGCTCGAGGAAAAATCAGGAAAACTTAGTCTCTACACTAAGTAAAACCGCACCAAAACCTCAATGCCCGCGCGCGCACACCTTCGCTCTTGGCACCCGAAAAATTGGATAATCTTTTCCGATGCTTTTGCGTCTGTCGGAGGCCGCCAACCGATGAACGTGCCACAGGAAAGAATCCTGTAAAAACAGAAGCTCACGGCACACGGAGGACATGGTTTTTCCTCCAGCGTCTAGTGGATGGAACGAGTTCCTTTACACTGAGATGACATGAACCGTGCAGTTCTTGACAACCGCAACCCACAGTACAACATTCCACATCCTATCCGGTGTCTTCCGGTCTACCAGCAACACTGGCTGGGCTTCGTTCCTAGTTCCCAGCCAAAGGAAAGTCTACCGGGAAGAAACGAACGAATTCATTCGTTTGCGCTAACCTCAACAAATAGTGGCAAACTACTACGACCAAGACTAACCTATGCCGCCCCATCCTACCCCAACTAGCTGCTAGCCACTGTGCCAGGACTGCTTACCGGCGAGGACGTTTTCGACTGCCACTGATTTACCCTCTGCTTCTTAGCCATACAGCAGTACCACCACCAGCAGTAGTAGCCACGAAAAACTGGTGGTACGAAAAACTTTCATCTGAAAAACGGAAAATGTCGTTCCGGGAAAAAAGTGCTTCCCAAAACATACACTCCCAAGAATGGGCAGCTGCACTTTCCGCAGATGCGGCCTCTCCTGCAAAAGCTCCTTGTTTTAGTTACCACCTTGCACGTGGTTTCAGCCGCCTTCGTACAGACGGAGCGCTGGCAACTTGCTCTTCCCGGGGAGGAAATTGTCTTCCCCCGCCGTATGCACCGTCCCTCTGGCTGTACGTCCATCCGCCGGGCAGCGACACACGGCACTGCAAGGACGCAATTTCAAATGGTGGCAATACCTAGTGAGCACAAACGCCACCCTTGCCACCGTTCGTTCCTCTTGGGTGGCGACCGTGTCAGGATGAAACGAGCACACAGTGGAAATGACATTGCGATGCGACGGATACCTCGTTGGATTAAAACGGAAATAAAAAGCGGCTGACCAGGATCTCTTCCGTCGCAAAATGAATTCGCAACCCATCCCCCACGGGTGTACTGCACACTGGGCTGTCGGTGCGGGTGAGCGTCAAAAAACTAAACACGTGTTCTTTCCTTGTACACGCTGCCGCTCGGAAGTCGTGGCACATTGCATCACCACCCTTCAGGTGGCGTGGCCCAGTTGCAACATAAAGAAAATCCCTTTATTTCAATAAAATAGCTCACGGGATACACACCAAAATAAAGGCCTGGGTACGCGGATGGCGACGGCGAATAAAATAAAATGGATTCGCATGTTCCTTGCCGAAGAGCTGAACGGAGAGAAAAAAAAGGCCTTCACAAACCACCGACCATTTATGGCGGGACGGGTTTCTTCCGGTTGATGCAAGCACTGCGAGGTGTGTTTCTTTAACTTATTTGAAACAGCAGTATTTGCTGGGGTTTTGTTCCAGGTTCCTGGTACTGGTTCCTGTGACCAGTTTTTTGTCGTTGTTCTGCCTTTGCTAGATCTGCCTTGCATAACCAATAACATTAGACACCAAATTTATTAACTGCCATTCCGCGGTACATACAAATACCAAAAACGAATAACATAAATCTTTGACCCCGCGTGTGTCGCACCCGGGAAGGGTGCGAGCCGGTGTGCGGATCTAAGAAAAGTCGAATAAAACTGACACCATGCAGCATAATATTATGTGAATGCTGAAGGGCACAAATGGGACAACCGACCATACGCCAGCCACGACATGAGTTCAAACACCCCCATATCCATAGCACCGGGGACGTAATACCGTATAAATCTCCTATCGGCGGAAGCAAGCAAAATAAACCCTCCCGTGGAGCTGGAAACTACTGCAAACCCAATCCTGCACCATTGCAGTCGATTCGATTCGCATAAACGACTTTTTTTTCCTTCCATGCCCGTGCTGTTGCTGCTCGCTCCCTATCGCTTTCTTTTCGCTCGCAATCGTCCTACAAATAATGCGCCACAAGACATCCGCTTTCCCGGAAAGCGGTGGCCAGGGGGTGCTGCGCGACGCAAGATAAAAACATGATGATTGCAAAGTGGAATGCGCGTGTTTTTCGGCGTTTTTCTTTGCTTCCCATTTTTTAAATCACCCAAATACACGTGTCATCGTAGCTTTGTTTGTCTCCGATTGGGAAAAATGAAACGCCCGGATACGGAATAGGGGTGATCGGCCTCGCGGGTTGATGTGGCGCGTGCCATCTAATGTCTCGCTCAAATTCCGCGCGTTTTTCCTTTACTTTGGAACACTAAGTTTATAATTCCTTGCCCGATATTGGGCGTACGCGGTTATGGCAGGCAAACAGTTTCAGGCTTTGGAGTATCAAAACACATTTCTGGTATAGGAATTTGGATCAGACGAACATCCCTTTCAAGACGTTCAACATTGCTGTGTATATTACAAACTTCTACAAGACTCACCTGAGATGGTCGTCATAATCTCTGTCCAGTCGTCGTGCTGTAAATAAATGCAAGACAATAATAATGTGTATTAGAGAAGTGACTCTATTATGTGCTGAATATTTCATATTCATAAAAGCAGTTACTTAGAGCATGTGCTTGTAGTACCAATGTTCAACTAAACCTAATGTGTTCTCTTAAGCGAACCTCAAAGATAACAAAACAAAAATAAAAAATAGTTACGCAAACATGCAAACATTCAAATGATCTTCATTACAATCGTCACCTTATCGCTGGGCAAACAAAACACACAGCCACACTTGCCAAGCTGCTAATAATTTCCCGGGAACAGAGATTTATTTAAATGTTGCAATCCCTCGACAGACACGCCGGGGGTAATTACTTAAGTGCACGAACAACACACACACTCACACTTTATCGCACATTCAAATTATCCACCGCATTAGCTTGCACAGCTAAACTACTCTACACGCGATTTCCAATTTACACTTACGCTTGCTGTTTTTTGTTGTTTTGCTGTTTATTCTCACCACCCACCGAGCGTTGAGTTGAAATTACGCTGGCGCTAGCCAACGGTACCCCATGTGTCCCCATGCTGCACCTGCATCTGGCCACCTGATACGTCACGATCGCAACGCAGCGGAAACCAGAACCCGTGAAAATCGCACGAAACGGAACGGGCGTAAAACGAACGACTAAACATCGAGATGTCATCGTGACAAGGGCTGATGGGTGGCTTTCAAGCGGGCAGATTAAACACGCATACACACCGTGTGTTCGCCGTTCGCCATTCGTCAGCAACGTCAGCGTACTGCGGCCGAGATGATGGCGCTTGCAGAACGGGACGCGAAGTGTGGTAAATGTAAGCAAATATTTCGTTAAACTGCCACCGCTTGTGGTCCCTCGTTCCAGCGGCGCGTATCCCTGTCACCTCAGCCTCGATCTTGCTTATTAATTGCAGTCTGGTGCGAGTTTCGCGTACCGGCTCGAGAACGAATGCTGGTTTGTCCCGTACCCGATCCCGATTTTCCCATCGAACGCTTGACCAATCCCGAGATAATGGCCCCCCGACTGTCCTGCCATCCTGCATCTAAACAGGCACTGGCCCGCGGAGAGCCACACTCACCTCACCTACTTCGCACACTCGCACCAGCAGCCGGATGTGCAAACTCCGGCAGCAGATCCTTAGTCGCTGACGTTCAGCTACTGCTCGCTGACAAATGCTTACCGAATGGTTGGGCATTTAATTTCCATCTAGCCACCACTGCGCGCGCTATTCGTGGTCCTGGTCCGTTACCGGTCGGTCCTACCGTTTGGTACGTTTTACGTCGGAAGGTAAATATTTGGTTGACATGGTTACAAATGGGCCCCGACACAGCACCGCCTGCTTGCTCTGGCCGTGTACAGCGCTTTTTCCCGGATGCTGTGCGAACAGAGCCAGGCCGAATGTTCTGACGTGGAAACATCAGGTTCTACGGCATCAAAACATGCACGGTCCGCCGGTGAGTATTGTGCTTTACCTTTTTTGTCTTCTGCCCCGACACAGCTCACGCCGTGTTTGGCCACCGAGAATGGCGATTTCCACACCTTTTTTGCGTGGCTTCCGTGGCCGAGGGCAACGACAACGATTACGCTTTTTAAGCACTTTTCGGAAAGTAAATTTTTCTCTCATTTATAAATGTCACGATTTCGGTCGATTAGTTTCACCTGACCGAGCTCTTACCATACCATTCCGGTCCGTGGCAAGTGGGAGCGAAAGGGTACGGATTTACGGTGCGTTGCATGAGGTGCGCCGTACTAACCCGGTTCCCGGTGCCGGTGGACGTAAATATGAAGTGTTTGACGTTAGCTTTCGAAAAACTTTAACAGCTGCTGCCAAATAGCCATCATTCAGCACTAAACACGTTTCTACCGTTCTCAGCGAGGCGCCCAGTTGGGGAAAAAGGGTGATAAATAAAACAAAAGCGAGCGAGAGAGAGAGAGAGAGAGAGAGAGAGAGAGAGAGAGAGCGAGTTGGCAAGGGATTAATATGACGGCTTCGAAAAGGCTGGCAATCAAATTCTCACACTTCAATCGATCCGGTCAGATCTGTTATCCGTTCCGGTTGTGTGTTCGGCTCGTTTCCGCCTTTTGCGTTCTACGGTAGCTACAGCTTCTCGGCACAAAATCAAAATGTAATATCCTTTCCATTGCCCCCCTTGGCACACTCGACACTTCCACTAACGCTTTGCGCCCTTCCCGTTCTCGAGCGAATAAACTTACCAAGAACGTGTATCGTCTTAGTCGGAGCTGACTGCCGGGTCTACCCAGGAAGTGGCACGATATTCCGTACGCAATAGCGATTTATATTGCGAAAGTAATCACGGACAAACGGAAGCAAAAATAGCTGCAAAACAAAAAGGAACGAAATATCATCATTCAGCAAAGTGATATGCCTTTCCGTCCGTCAATGCCAGCGCCGGAAGTATCTCTGGAGCACCAAACCCGGGACACGGATAGGCATGTGTGTGAAGACGGCAGCAAAGTTCCTTTGTACACCGAACGAATCGCTTTTACGGTATTTCAGTGCTGTCAACTTGTTTTATCACCAATCAAAAAGGGAGAACGAACATTCAGCCAGCAACAACAGGCAGTCGTCGTTTGCCGCCTGCCGGATGGCCAACACCAACACCCAGTCACACACATGCCCGGACCAGGCCGATCTGGACGGACGGTTTCCCGTGCGCAATCCACACCGTAGAACACATGCACCGAACAGGGTCCATATCAGCGTCATCTACCGGTAGGTCCGGTGATAACAGGACAGCGGTAAAAACCGACCAAATACGGCAGATCCTTGGGAAAATCGCCTCGCTGCTCGGTAGCGACATGCGGAAGGAAATATTTTACCAAGTTTCCGAGGATTTTTCATAAGAGTTTTCTACTCGTTTCAGCTAGTATGCGCGCCGGAGAAGTCGGGTTTTTTATGATTGCACCTTCTGTTTCTTGACCGTTTGCACACTAAGTGGATCAGAGAAGTGGCGGTACGGGGGTGTAGTATCTATGTCTTCTGCCCTTTCAAGAAAAGCATCATCTTCTCGGCCACTTCCGCTGTCCCGTTACCCTTGCCCCCTGCCTTGCCAGCACATTTTCTGCTCATCACAATTTGCTTCTTTCTATGCTCGCCCAATGCCCCAAAGCGAAGAAAATTTTTCATCGTAAACTAGAACAAGAAATCTGGAAGGGCAGTGTTTCGTCCGGGTTGCAATAGTTTTTCAACTACCTCCACTACCACCGTCGCCGCCACCACCATTATCCCTAGGTAGCGCAGTTGCAGTTGAGAGGTGGATATATATTTCGTTTGTTTTGCCCGAGGCCGCTTCCGATCTCGTGGAAGGCGCGCTGGTAAGCGCTCGAATCAAACGCCACCCACCGACAACGCTAGATATTCATGAAATCAAAAGCTCCAATCCTTGCCTCAGTGCACTCCCGATCCTTCGCAGGAAGTTGGCAACGCAGCAGCACAGCATAAACGGGGAACATTCCAGCTCGGGACTTTGAACGCCAGGCGCACCACCATCCAAAACGGACCACCCGGACGAGATTAAAATTGTTTCCATGCAAGGCGTTGTCGCTACTGCAAGCAACAGTTTCAATGCACTCCTGCACTGCTCGTTCAGACACTATTTGATCTCGGATATAACTTCCACAGCGAAGACCTCCACTCCCGATCACCAGTATCTGTTCGGAACAGTGCTGCCATCCGGAACAGTGCTGCAGCCTTCCATTGACACGGGTTGGATGGAGCCGTTCCTTCATTAACATTCAAATCTTATTCTTAATTAGGGTAGCACCTAGAGGTGGTCCTAATTAATTTCATTTCATCACCCGACGACAAATAGTGGATCAAACAATGGCTCAACTTACTGTCATGAATATCCTTCCTCCCGCACTTCCCGGCCGTCGGCTCTCGCTCTCGATTTCCCTGCAGACGACGGTGATTAGAAATACATTCAATTTGAATATAAAATTAAAACCACTGCCACAAACATTGTCAATGATATCCTTCTCGTACCCGGCGACGCCACCAAAAAGCCTTTGATTTGTTTGAGCAGAAAATGCGATTAGCATAAACACAAACACGGGCCCAATGAGACCGCAAACTTTCGCTGCGTGAAGGCATTCATGCTTGCCGGAGGAAAATACGTTCCACAAACTGTACCGTTTGAGTGCTCTGTTGCTGCGCTTCGCTGTACAATCGGGGGGGCAGGTTGAAACTGCTACAATGCTTCAATATTTAATTTAATTTATTCACACCGTAAATTATGCACGTTGTAATGCCGCTACGTTGTGTCCTTTCGATTCTGGCTTTTTTTTTCGCAATCAGAATTTCACCTCAATTCGATTCTACTACTACCAACCCATATCTGCATTCTGGTTTTTTTTATTGTCTGCAAACGTGCACACGTAAGATTTAAATAAAATCATACCCATTTTATTTTACTCGGCCAGCCTCCACATGCCTCAGAGAGCAGCAATGTGAAGCGTTTCGATTACAAACAAGCTCACGCATACTCACACTCACACAACAACCGCCCAACATCCAACCCTCTCTGCCTATGCTAATGGGGCGAAAATGTTATGCAATGCTCAGAATTGCTAATTTAAGGAAAATATTTTCCTCACTTTTCGAGTGCGTAACGAAAAAACCAACAACCGTACCACCACGGCGCAACCGACCGGCATGGCATGCTACTGCTGCTGCTGCTGCTGCTGCTGCTGCTGCTGCTGGTGCTGATCGCAGTAGCCTTACCCATCGCAGCAAGCGCAAAATTGATGAATTAATCGAGTCCTTGGCTACCGTCACGCGTTCAGCAGTTAGCAGATAGATGGCTAGATTTCCCTATCCCTATTGCGCTGGCTCTCGAATCTGGCTAATCTGACCTCCAGCTCCGGTCACGAAACAAACGGCCATTTTCCACAGCCGAAAACTCTTTTGCGTTTGAATCGTATCCACCTGACATTCGAGGAGAATGTAAAGCAAAACACATGTTTTGCCCATCAAAACACGTGCTCACTGAAGAGCGAGGGCCACATTTCAATGCATAAATGAATATTTATCCCGGTTCTGTTCTGTTTAGGTTGGGCGAGCGAGCGGTGGGAGATCCCCAGAACGTAACTCATTTTCTATACCCAACGGACCAAACTTCTGCCCACCCTTCCCGAGCCGACCCTCAGCATCCTTTCTAATGACCGTATCTCGATGGTCTTTCATTGTGAGCGCTTGAAGCGCTATCATCATCGTCGGTGGGGTTGAGTGCTTGTTTTTCGATTTTGCGCATATATTCAAAGATGTGTCGTTTTTGCCTACCGGGACACTCTTCCGACGTGCTGCTCCCTGCTGCACACGCGATAGGCTCGGCTAGAGATACATGTTATCTGTCGATCTGCATAAATAAATAACGCAAAAACGGCTACGAAAGAAAAAAACAATGCGAAACCGTTCGCCAATTGGGAAGTAAGAGTAGAAAGATTAGGTTTGTTTTCCGCCAAAAACGGGGTTTTCCGTTGTTGTTTCAGCCCTCGTGTTTCCTTTGATTGTGTTGCAGCAACGTTTCGACCGGAGGTGAGTTGGAAGATCCGACCCCGGAAAGATGAAAGAATGGTTCCGTGTCGTATTCGGCACTAGCCTAAGCACTAAACTTGATTAAAAATTCACATCAGCCATTCGAAGTGATTCATCAGTAAACTTTTTCGATGCTTGCTCCTTCCAACGGGAAATCTTATCCGAAACACGGAACTCCAATGCCTGGCTCAAGCCTGTCCCGCACCAATACGAGCTGGAACCTTCATTTGCTGTCCTCCGCCCTGTTACGTACCTGGGACACTTCCAGAGGGCATGCACACAAAACTTAGCAATGAATAATTTAAGCAACGCTGCCCTTCCTTGGTCATCGCATCTTATTCCGTCTGCCAGGATGCGCCTCCATCGTGCACATTAGCTGAAAATGCGCAACCATTATCGTTAGGTTGCGCGGATATGTTTATGGACGAAAGCGGAAATGATCCCAACACCGGAAGCCATTCACCGTTTGTCGCAGATAATGCCGAGCAAACGGTTATTTGCACACTGTTGTGTAGATTACGGTGCTGTAAAATCAAATTACTTGCCACAGAATCTTGAAGGACCGAACCGTACACCTTTTCACACGGTACAACTTTAACGTAGCGCATCATGTGATGGGACTTCACAATGTTGTACGAGTTGTAATTCGAATATTAAAACATGATCACGAGCTTGAACATTAAAAAAAAACCAAGCGCACTGCAAAGTAGCTCCAACTCGACGTTATACAACAGTTATGGTACATTCTTTCGGGAAGAACGCATAACAACATCAACAGTAAAAAAAGAGAATTCGCCCACCAGATGGTCGAACAATTTATTGGTTCCCCGTTGGGCTTTAAGCAAGTTCAGAACAAAACAAAAACAACCTTTATCATATTTGTTAGCAATTATTTCCGCAGACGGATCTTCGCACGTATGCAAATTTCTGGCACACCCAAACGCCCAACGTTCAGTCGTGCGACAATCATTTCGCCGTTGTGACACCGGCAGCAAACGAGCAAGAACCAGAAAACGCACCATCGAGCGTACCAATTGCCCCATCTTCACGGTCTAGGTCACGGTACGATGCAAATAACTCCCAATTAACACCAGCTGCTACTTCATTTCGGATCAATTACGCTATTTATCGGGCAGACACGGTCACGCCATACGTTCGTTTATTAAAAACAAAAAAGAAAAATGAGTTCTCGCAAAGTGCAACAAAAACTTTCCAACAATTACGAGCAATCCGCGGACAGTTTTGGGTCGGGGAGTGTACAGCAAAACAATACAGTACGAAAAAGAAAAACGAAGGCAAAAAGTTCCTGCAAAATTAATGATCCCAACTGTACAATCCCCAATACTCCTGCGCACAAAGACTTTCCCTTTTGCCGTGGGACGGGAGAACGCGAACAGGAGTAGAATACTGCGTACGCTGTTTGCAATCTGACAAAATCGCTGCTGTCCGTTTTTGCCGTTAATTAGAACCCTAGCATTGCGTCAAACGGTCAAACGTGTTGTCGGGGTGAGATTCTCAACCCCCAAATCTAGTCTATTTATCCATCACGCACACACGGGCACACTTCCGGTGCCTTCTGTAACGTGTATGACCAGGGCAACTCTCACAAACGGTCAGTCGCAACCTCAGTGTGGACAATATTTTTCTCCCGATGCATCCCGGGGGAATCCGAGACGAGACATGATTGAAATGGTAACTATGTAGCAATTAGCTTAAATGATGCTCACCCGAACGGGTAATGAACTAGAGAACCCGGAGAGGACTCACGGACGGACGAAGGACTGGCTGGCCGTCGGCTGCAGTACAGGGTGTAGCAAAGAACCGTTCTACCTTCGACATAAAACCGATATCAATTATTCATCCCTACCGTGAGATCCCATGTCCATCGTGCAGGTCGGGAGCGGACGACTACGGCCGAAGTGCGCACAGAACGATGCCAAGGACGGTGCGGTCAACGGTGGTGCCCTTTCGATGCACCTGTACCCGGCATCGTAGTTGTGCTCCCGGAGCGGTACGGCATACATCATGCGATATGTTGTGCATCTATCAAATAATCCATCATCTAAAAAGCACCGGAGCAACAGCAACAGCAGCAGCGAGACGGATCAGGACCATGACGATGGTGATGGTGATGTTGTTAGTCACTTGCTAACGCATCGTGTTCGCAAAAGCATCGTTTGAAGGCATCAAACATTTAATGCTTTTACCCTTTTATATTATTTCCGTTTACAATCGGCATTACTTTTTCATGACCATACGGCACTCCAACGAATCGAATGCTCATCTAGCAGCAGTAGCAGCAGCAACACCCCTTGTGGAAAGAGGCGCCCATTTGTCCGTTCGCTTTATCGATAGGTTAAAGTGCAGGGTCCCATTTACAGGGCAGTAGCCTTTTGCTTCATTTGGCATGCCTTTTTAATACGCTCGCTTCAATGAGATGTGAACCATTTCAATTAGCTGCACACAAACAGCTAACAGCCCGGCAGTCGCCGCCGAGCATTTCGATAACACAGCTCGTTCAACAAACGAGAGGCAGCTCTTAAAGTATAAAGTAAACTAGGAAACCTTCAATCCGCCGCCGCTAAACTCCACGGCCCAGACTTCAAAGCGTATCGTTCCAATTATGCTACTGATTCGTACCAGCCACAGACATGCAGCTGCCGAACTAAATCAACGCACTATCCAGACCTCGGATCTCGGAGGAACCACCGACACACCGATCGAAGCGCGAAGCACACAGCACACCACACAACAACCAAGCCAAACAACAAGTGCTCTGTCAAAGCTGAACGTCATCCGAGTGTGATCTTCCCATCGCTCCCGCCCAGGGGCACAACGTCCTCTCAACTGTCCTGGAAAAATGATTTTTGATGAATTGATTTCGTCCGCGGTCGCCCGACATACATCACATATGCCATTTTCTTCCTGATAGACCAAAACATCCAAACAACCGACCACATAAAATGAGCCCCGAATCTCCGCACACTAACCCGCTAACCCCAGTACGCTGTGCAGGACATCCTGTTTTGATTGCTGCATGTGATTTGAAGTGTTGTTCCCGTGTACAACCCCAAACCGGCGACGGGCTTTCGGACAAACGTGCAATAGATTCGTGTGCCGGGACAACGACACAGCCAGACGTTTATTTGACAGCGTGCCTGCGTGCCTAGCTGCTTCTTCGGTCGCAGTTTTGACCAAGGCAGTTTGGCCTGCTGCAGCAGCTGTTGCGATCGTTAGTTTTAGAAGTTGCCATTGCGCTGGGAAATTGCACTGCTTATCGTTCGCTGTCCGAACGGTTTCTTTTACGCCACGGACGACGGATCGAGAACGGTCGACGTTTTGATAAATGTTGCATGCCAGTGTACGAGGGCTACGGCAATCGCTTCCCATGCCTAGCACACAAGGCACGGCACAGAAGCGAGTGATGTCCTATGACCCGCACAGTTGATGAGCCTGGTGTTCACAAATCAATACACCTCACCGCACTAGTTTGATGGATTTCCAGCTCAAAACCAGGACAAACAGGTCCAGTGCTGATCGACCCCGGAAGCTCATCCGGAATGTATCATCCTCGTTCTCGAACGGATAATTAAATATTTGTGTTAACAGTTAGCATACAAATTGATGTGACCCTGGGATGCCATGTACTTGCCATACTTGCAATCGCTCGATTGCGAAACCACCTCTGGTGAGACTTCACAAACATACCCTCGAGGTGGATCGAGCCGGAAGCGGTACCCCTTGAATGCAGGAAAAGCGGTAACCCCTTTTACCCTGCAGGCCGTGACGAGCGTGTGTGTGTGTATGTCATCAGAATACGCCTCCTGCTGGCCGTTCCATCAGCATTCCTAAAGAGGCCCCGCTTTAGGCTATATAATATGAACCATCAATTTACCGACTGCTCTCTGCTGGCACGGCTGGCCCATCCGAAGAATTGCTTTATCTACCAGCAGCATCATTTTGCACCACTCTTATCGAACCTGTGTTGCGTGCAATGTAAATCTGTACAAAAAACCCAAGTGACTGAAATAAAGAATCAAACACTCCCTCGTTAAGAACGTTAGCTGATGGTCGTCTTTACGTGAGCCACGCTTCGATTCCGGTTCCGGTTGCGAGCAACAATTTTCCCTCTTCAGCCAGCAACAATCATGCTCACCTATTTTGTCCCCCTTTTTGCAAAACCCTCTGCCAGGAAATGTCCCATCCACTAGGCGGTGCATGATTGTGGCAAGCCTGTAATATTGCCCGACGCTCCGCTATGGCCGCACTCAAACCCACTTGCATTCGCATTTAAATCAATTTCTAATGACACAAAACACGTTGGCCCTGCGCGTCGTTTAACGATTCTTGGCGACGCGCCCTAAACTACGTCCTTTCAGCCTCTTATCGTTACTTCGTTACAAAATTGTTTGTCCCCCTGTGTGCGGCACAACTCTGTGTTCTTTTTCTGGGCGATTTTGCTGTGTGCCCGTCTGCTCGTGCTAACTTCTTTAGGATGGAAATATGTTAATTTAAATTATGATGCGAAAATTGATGGGGTGTCGCTAACTGATGCGACACCGACCGACCGAGGGTGTTTTAGAACAGAGAACCGAGGCGGATGGTTCTGCGAAAACAGCAACTTCCGGCTGGCCGGAAACTTTCCCGATCCGAACCGCTCGCGTGACGAGTGGCGTTCCCTCGTCCCGCTCACGTGCGATCCAGTATCTTCTTGCCTGCGAGTAACTCGAGCGATGACTGCTGACTGCTGATGATTATTTGCCTAGGATCCAGAATTTTACTCCTTGTACTCCTGCCCTGGCTGCCGCACTCACGGAACTTTCTGTTTAACTTGTTAATGCAATTTAATTAATTTGATTGAAGTGCACAGACGCCTACGACAACGCGCAAGGAAATGGTCACGCGTCGCTGACTTTCGCCCATGCTTCTTGACACCATTATCCTGCCCAGCTTCCGCGCTAGCCTGCTCCCGAAACCTCTTCCTTGCCCGTGAAACATGGCAGAACAATCAATCGGTGGACAATATTTGGTACAGCCGATAAATCAACTCACTCCCGGCTGATGGGGTTACGGCGAGTTTCCACCTGGACGCTACATTTCCCGGCATACATATTCATACCACTTCACGCCCATCAATCACGCTTGATATATTCCCCAGGAGCAGATCAGTCTGCAAGACAAATGCGCCAACGAGCAAACTAGCCAACAAATCAAAACGGTAATCTAATTAATATATCATAATACCGGGGCCTACACTACGCCAATCCATCCGATGGCGAGTACTCAGTACCCGACTCACCAGATACGCAGCCTAGCGCCTTTTTGGGGAAAAACACTGCGTCCTCGATTGATCTGTTACTTCATTTAGATTCAATTTGACAGTATTTTAATAACAATCATAGTGATTCAATTTAAATATAAAATATATTATCCTCCACACTTCCATCGCCGATCCCCATACCGATTGCACCTTCACTAGCTTTGTTCCCACTTTGCCAATTACAGAAACAGCCCGCAGTCTGATAATCTGATTTTACAATTCCACTTTGGCGATTTCCAGCTCCAATCGGTAACGTGATGTCCTGTGTGCACTCGAGGCTCTTCTAGCCTACCAGCAGCATCCAGCGATTGTGCATGTGTGTAAGTGTGTATATGGTCGCTTCTGTGTGAGCAACGCTTTTTTCCCATGTACGGAAACACTTGTGAAACCCGTGCAGTAGAGCTAGGCACGAGCTAAAAAAAAAATTCGGCCAGCACAAGAGAAAAGAGCACCGCACGAAGGACTGAAAAAAAAACCCAATTTAACAATGATTTTTTAAATATTAAATTAAAAATCCTTCCCCTTCAAACTCAACCCCATTCGGCGAGACCATATTCCAGTCTGTCCTGCCCGGTCGTGTGCACTGTACGGATCTAAAGCCAAAAAGCGAATAGTGCGCCCCTGGCACCAACTTTTCCCCAGCAAACCCGAACCGCACAGCAAAGGGAGTGGGAAATTCAAAGATGAACCAGCCGCACAGAGTTTCAATTCGATGAACCATTCGAATTTAACATCTGGTTGCACTCCCAATGCAGTTTGATCCCCGACCGCAACCACCAGCAGTCTTATATTTTGAAATTTTCAATCCTCTCTCCGCCCTCCGGTGCTACTCGTGCTCACCAGTTCCGGGCCAACAGATCTTTTCCCATTTCCATACTGTAATTTTAATTGAAACGAATTCGCACATCAAGTGTGGTTAATTACGCTAATTTAGATGAATTTGGCGAGTCGCAATTTGCTTTGGAAACCAAATCATATTACCACGCCGTATTATCGCGTGTAATTGATCTCACGCAGCATGACCGCTCGGCTTATGGCTTATGGGAAATTGGTTTGCAAAATTAGCTACGCTTATTGTTTTCATACACACCAGACCGGGATGAACTGGGATAGATTGGGCAAACCAATGCAGTCATGCTGGTGATGCTTTAATGTACCTGCAAAACACATCAATGCGATACATAACCTCATCCTGATCACGGTAATGACCATTCAAACTTGTTCCCCAAGCACTGTGTTTGCGAGTTCTCTGTCGCACTGTTGGCTTCTTTCTTTCCCCTTTTTACAAGCGAAGCATTTTGCGTTGAAAATAAATTCCAATCAAATGGCACGATTTGCCTCATGTCCTTTCATTGGATCTCTTTTTTCCCTACATCATTCACTCTGGGAAGGGTATGTCCCGCAGTTCGTTTGATGATTCGGAACATTCCGCTTGAATTTATTTAAAAGCGTACCATGCGAACATCACGCAGTCACCCTACACGCACGCAGTCACCATGCTATTTTTTGATCATTTTCGCAAATAGATGAAAACACATTTCTTCACACACGGAAACCAAAATATTCTGACCTTTTGATACTTTTAGAACTTTAATTCTGTACTGGTTACAGTTTGGGAATATTAAAATGAACCACACAGGGCTGTCTTGTTGCTGCAGAAAAACGTATAACACATGGCTCTGGCCGCCTCTATTTAAAGTTCATTTGACATTGCGATGGCTTGCCATTTTCTTTTATCCATTCTCCCTCGTTTAAAGCTCTGTCGGATGCCTTTCACACCTCGACGGCGATACCATTCCCTATCCACGCATGCCGTGCATCCGTTCAACCGTTTAAGCGCTCTACCATCGACAATAATGACAATAGCCTACCAGCAGCGAAAATGAACCCCATCAGCGCAGAAATGGAGGAAATGAAATAAAATCGCACGGACGACTGGAGGGAGGCTGGTGACGGCTGCAGACGATTGCATCGTTAAGACACCATGACGAATGGGTTCTTTGCAAAAGACTGCTCCGATGTGCTTCCTTTGCCATCGGAATGCCATTTGCGCTCGGCTACGAATTCTTGCCACTGCCATATTAGAACGTGTCTGTACGATTCGGCGAGACAAAGTCAGAAAGCGAAAAGCCACCCCTTAAAGGGGGAGAAAAATGGCCGACGGGCCCCCTTAGTAACGCGCATACAAGCACACACACACACACATGGAGGCGCCAGCCAGCCAGCCAGTCAACGACAAATGCAGGGCCACATAATTGGTATCGAGATTTTCTCGGGCGATTCCGCTTTCTTTTCTATGGAAATAACTAAATATATTTCCCTCTTGGAAACGATTACGCCCTGCTCCCTGCGTCCTTGTGGACACAGACGTCGGTAAAGGAAATGGTCGCGATCCTTTCCCTTTGCTTCGATTGTTAAGATGACTGGAAAAAGAAAGAGAGAGAGAGCTAGAGAGAAAGAGCAGACACAGGAAAGGTCTCCCAATGGGATCAAAAATGTAATTAATTTTTGGGCCAAAAACAAAACCCGGAAGTCATGTGTGTCGTGTCGTGCCGTGTCTGTGGGCTGTGGGTTTAGATGAAAAGAAACAATTAGCCGCCCTGGTTTATGGACAGGTGGTGCTGGAGGGACAAAATGTACCAAATGAGCATAAATTTTGCCGCATGCTGGCTTTTGCAATACACCAGTCGACACCGACACACGCACACGACGAGTACCGGAACAGGGACAAGGGAAAGTGTAGTCCCGTGTACACCACCGATCCACTGAAGCTCTCAGTCACATCTGTGACAGCGCACGAGTGACAGTTGATTTGAGGGCATGAATTAAGCAGCCCAACAGCAAACAGGGGTCGATGCTGTGCCACGTTTCGTTCAGATGCTGCTTAAGCATTATCCTTCAATAAACTCCACCCTCCTTCGGCACTCCGGCCACCGGTGGGAAGGAAGATGTGAGCGTGTATGTACCCGTAATTAGAAATCTAATCAAGTTTACCATCGAAACCATGCTGCTAATGAGACAAAATTGTGACGTTTGACGTCAAGAATCAACAGCAGTCTACATCGTAGGCGACCTCCAAAATGGAAGGTGAGCACACTTCGGGTTTATGTGGTGATTTTGCACGTCAAAAATGTGGGCTTTCGTGCAGCGGTTTCACGAATACATCATAACTCTGTAAGCGAAGGACCTCCTTCTTACACCAGCACGCGGTCCGTTCAACGCATCTCTGGAGATATCCGGACAGCGAAAGGGGAGGTTCCCCGCAATCGGGGTGCAAAGTTCGAAAACATGACTTAAGTTTAAATTAACTTCGGCCTACCAAAGGTCTACTACCCTGCCGTATCGAGTTCATGAGCGGCTGCGGTTACAAAACCGTTGTGGGTCCCCGAGCAAACGCTGCATATTTGCAATTACTTCTTACTTGTTCGTCTCTGTGATAGGCGAAATATTTTAAACATTTTAAAAACTTCCCCAAGTAGCTGGCATTGTGCATTACTTTCACTGGTTTCACTTGTTTTATTTACCTTTGTTTCCCCGGCCTTCGCTGTCCTGCTAACGCTCGCAGGAATTTAATCCTTGCCCTCGGCAGTTCAATTTCTTGATGTTGAATTTTAATTTCCTCACAATGTCTGGCTGGATGTGGTGCTGTGTTCCTTCCTTTTATCGCCGTTCAGCAACGATCCTAAAAACCGCTTGCTTTTAGCACCTTTTTTTTGTATGCGCATATCCTTCCTTCAACTCCGTCCAAACCCAATCACCGACGTCTTTCCCGGTGGTGCAGTTTTGTTGCAATAAAAAAAAGAAAGCAAGCACACAGTCAATTTCTCTGCAGATGACAACATCATGAAAGTTTATTAGGCTCCGAAAAATGGCTCCCCTTCATTGAGATTCTTTGGCTGTGTTTATGTTATGGTATTTGCGTTCTTTGTACCGAATACTCGGATTGAAAATCCTTCTTAACATCAAATGGATTTCAAATCCCCGAGGAATTGTAACCATTTCCGGCGTTTGTGTCTTGCGTACCATCCGTGTTTGTGTGTGCTCGCGTACGTGTGGCTTTCTTACAGACTATCCTTCGACCTAGCGACGAGATGCTTGCTCGGTATGGTTTCAGTAAAAGATGCCCGGCAACGGCACCATCATCCCTAGCGAGAATGTTTCGACTTTCTTATCGACTAATGACTTTTGCCGACAACTTTAAGCCCAAACGAACCGTTAATGTGACGGTTGGAATAGGTGGCCAAGAGAAGAAAAAATAAACCCCTCAACGTAGCACCGTCAACTTTCTGTCCTATCGCACCACTAAGCTAGCGGGTAGTGGCACGTGAAGAAAGTAACTGCCACTATTAATATCTGGCGGTGAAGCACTAGTTTAAGCGGCGGACCTCAACCGCCCGAAACGTCAACGGGATAATACGGGGAGCAGATAAAAATAATCACAAACTTTGCTCACGACGTATGATAAAAGTTCTGCACAAACTAAATCCCTGACCGTCACCGTCGACGGTGTGGCTTCCCGTTTCTCGAGACGCAGTGCAGCTAAGACTCTCGAACGAGAGCGATCCACCTTAAGGATCTCTGGTCCCCGCAAAATGACGCGGAAAAGTTCTGTCCTATTACGCAATTAGAACGACTTCCGCGCTTTCCATTCAACCAATTTCAGGTACTGTGATACTTTCCGGAAGCCATTCTTGTGGCAACAATCGCAGAAAAAAAACTCCCAAACTGAAGCTTCCGAAGTCCGAAGTAGCTGAAGTGTCTTCTTCACCTGACCGAAGATAACCGTTCAACGGGGCCGGCTGTACCTTGCTGGCTTCCGAAAGCGATAATAAGTTGAAGGAAACGGAACTACATTTTTCTTTCGTCCATACACTCCGCTCTAATGAAACGATGACAAACATGAAGCACAAGCACTGGAAATTGTGAAAAGTGCACTGCATCAATTCTGTTGCAGCGACACGGTTTACTTCCAAATGGCGGGAAGCACTCAAACCTCTCGATTGCCACTCCTACTCGTAGCCCACAGAATATAGTTTGGCGAAATATTGCCAACAATTTAGCTCTACAAATTTCGTAATTTGCTCTTGACAGTAAAAATGTGGCCACTCGATGATGAAAGGTAATGAAAGGCAAGCGAGCTAGAGCTAATGGAAAAAGTTCGCTTTTCATTTTTGCCTCCGTCACATCGCTCCGCGCAGCAGCAAAAAACCCCACACTGGGACCGGACAAGGTTCGTTAATTTCGGGACCAACTTCTTCGGCTGAGCCTTCTTGAAGGGGATCGGGACGGGTGGAGCCCACTGTCAAAAGACCACCAAATCGGTCTCACATACAGTTCACACCCTTCGCACCAGCTCGTATTCTTTATCATGCAGGTCGCGAGTGAATCGTCTTCCGATGAGCAACTTTCGATAGAAATACCTTAACTTCATCGAAGAAAATTACAAACATTCTTTTGATCTCCCTGCGAACCGTGACCCTCAGCCCCGCGGGTCGTGAAGCAGGGGACCTTTTAGCAATGGAAAATACATTTTTAAACATTTGCTGCCCCCGCTGCATGCGTACGTCTCGTTGATTGCTCGTTCACCCTCCCAGGAACCTCGAGCAGAGCAGTGCTGCCGTGCCGAGCCAGCGAGGGGACAAAAATCAAAAAAACATCAAGACGCAGCCCTCATCCTCATGCGTTTAGGATGATATTTTTCTTATCTTTCTTACCTCCCCCTGGTGAAGGAAGGTGCATTGACATTCCCGGTGTAGAGCGATGCACTGATGGTGGTAGTACGTCGCACAGGAAATGGATTTTCTTGCTACACATCCGGAACTGCCGGTGCTGGCAGACCGAGGCGAGTAATATAGAGATAGAGCGAGGGAGCACGCTCACAACGCTCCACATGAAACACAAAAATGCGACAGCGAGTTGCGAGTTGGGAAACTTTGCGAGGTGAGCTTAAATTATTCATATCCAACTCCCGCGGGAAACGCCGGCCAACCGGGCTACAACTATGGTACTGTGTGTTTGCGGTTATTTTATCCCAGCGCGATTACGCTCGCCGAAAATCAACCTCAAGCCGGAACAGCGTATGCCCGCAACAGAGTGTGCCCCTGTCACTGACTGCATCGCCCAAAAGTCCCCCCGGCCATGTCGCCCGGTGATGATTTCTTCTTATCGCAGATTATTTCCCACATCCGGTGGCGCTCCGGCAATGCTGCTGCTGCTGCTTCTGATGCTACACAATGCAGCCGAAAAATCTGCTGGCCGGGCCGCTGTTAATGGTTTCATCCATCGCATCTATTATTTACAAACGCGAACCGCACAACTTTCTGTCGTGTCGGATCGGTGAAAGATGTGCCACTAATACCGAACCACCACCACCACCACCACCGTCGTCGTCGCCGGTCCGCGACAGCGGAACCAAAGCCCGGCGTTTCACAAGAAATATATTTATATTTATGCAAAATTACCAGCGCAGGGAGCGAAATAGCACATTAAAAATGAAAATTACTCTCACTGCAACGTAGTGCCGAGGATGTGCTTGGCACGGACGCTGCACTGGAAGCGAAACCACCCCACAAAGATCCAGCCGGCAACCACGGCTCTCCG